>NW_026652286.1:32209540-32289320 GCF_009828535.3 Hylobates moloch | reverse complement strand
GAAAGAAAGAAAGAAAGAAAGAAAGAAAGAAAGAAAGAAAGAAAGAAAGAAAGAAAGAAAGAAAGAAAGAAAGAAAGGAAAGAAAGAGAGAAAGGAAAGAAAGAGAAAGAAAGAAAGAGAAAGAAAGAAAGAGGAAGTGAGGGGGAAGGGGAGGGGAGTGGAGGGAAGGGAAGGGAAAGGAAAGGGAAAGAAACAGGGAGGGAGGGAGAGAGAGAAAGAAACAAAGAAAAAGAAAAGAAAGAAAGAAAGGAAAAGAAAAAAGAAATATGGCAGAAAGGAAGTAAAATGAATATTGTTGAACTTACCCTAACCAGGCACTTTTTGAAGCCCTTTAAATGTAAGAAAGATAGGAAGAAAAAATGTTTGTAGGCTGGGCGTGCCTGTAATTCTAGCACTTTGGGAGGCTGAGAAGGGAGGATCACAAGGTTGGGAGTTCGAGACCAGCCTGACAACATGATGAAACTTAGTCTCTACTAAAAAACACACACACAAAAATTAGCCAGGCATGGTGGTGCGTGCCTGTAATCCCAGCTACTCAGGAACCTGAGTCAGGAGAATCATTTAAACCTGGGAGGCGAAGGTTGCAGTGAGCCCAGATCGCACCGCTCTACTCCAGCCTGGGTGACAGAGTGAGACTCCATCTCAAGAAAAAAAAAAAAAAATTGTAGACAGATAGGCATACTGATATCATAATAAATATATGATCTGATCAAATAAAATATCTACCAATCAAATCCAGCAACATATTTTAAGGCACATTGCATTAAAACTAAGAAAAATCTATTATAAAAATGCAAGGATGGTTCGATAGTCATTCGGTTCAATAGCCATTCTCAACTTTTAAATTCCCTATACTAGAGATAGAAGAATTTATCCTTAAAATGACAAAGATATTTTCTCAAACAGGTACATAGAAAACTTTGAAAATGCAGAAGCAATTTTGCTCAAAATGAAGACAAGAATCCCCATTATTTTTATTATTTTTAAATATATTTATTCAGGTTCCAGCCATACAGTGCACAATTGGAAAAAAAATCACTGTGTAGTGATTGAGAAAAAAAGATATACTTTAAAAATTGTTTTATATTAAATATATTCATCTTCTTGGTAATCACTTGCTAATCTATTTGAGCTAGTTATTATATTCAGTATTGTTGAAAGTTTAAAACATAAAAATCAATACTTTTCCTCCATATCAACAATAAATAGTAACAAAAAATAAAATATTCCATTCTCTAAAGCAAGAATATACCAATAATACAAGCAAACAGATATACATTGAGCAAGAAATGCATAAAAGTTTTATTAAGAAGATAATATGGATTTCTACTTCCAGCAAGTTAGCAAGCCAAGATTCTTAAAATCCTTTCTGTTACATTCACAGATCCTGGATAAAATATATGGGGAAAATGTAAATTTTTAGTTAACTTCACATAAAAGAAAATCCCCAGGAGCCAAACAAGGCAAAGAAACTGAAAATCAGAGTGGTAAGTGAGTGAGATGATGCTGTTGCTGCACTGTGGTAACTGCATTAATTCATGTTATGGATCCTCTAAGCCACGGATTTGGCTTCTAATGACCTTCCAATCCCAGACAATGAAGAATTTATACCTAGGTGAGGGGATACTGAGAGAGTGAGAATCCTGCATGCAGCAGAGACTGTTGAAGGGATATCTCCCTCAATATAAGAGGCAGATTAGGCAAAAAATAAAACAAAAGATCCCATTGAGAGGCCAAGAAAACCTGTTCCTGAAAGATCTCTAGAAGAAGAAAAAAGCTCTCTTGAGATACCTAAATACTGACTTTGCTCTGCAAGCAGGCTTGGGATTGAAATTTATACTACCCATGAGGCCTGTAACCATAACAATGAGAAATTATTCCCCATCCGAAATATCTCTGTGATGTTTGGGAAAAGTAAATTCAAAACCTCTCTGAAAAAACACTACCACAATCAGACTACATGGCATTATTACCAAGACCATTGAAGATGAATTCACAATTCAAAACACACACCACACAAACACACACACACAGACACACACAGTTCACTGTGAGTTGTGGTCAGCAGAAACAACAGAAAGATTAAAGCCCTGAGACATTCAAATAAAACAGTCTGAAAAAGAAATATGCTTAAAATGGATAGAGATATAAGTGCTAGATCCCCGAAAATAATAATAAGATATTAAGAAGAAAAGTTAGGCTTTCTTTTAAAAAAGTATCCATTGTAACTAAAAGACATGCAAAATATAATCTGACATTCATAGACACTCCTGGTGAAAAGATGAAGAATAAACTTCTGGAAGAAGGAAACTAAATGTAGAAGAAAGAAGTAGGCTGCATAAAGAAATAATTTCTCTTACTTAAAAGAAATGAAAATTTACAAAGAGGAGGTGAAAAAAATCTGAATAAATAGAGAATTCCATCAAGTTGTTAAATGAGAAGAATCACTGTAAAAGTGTCAGTTTCCTCAAATCAATGTTTAACTACATTCCAATTTTTCAAAATTTAGCTGTATTAAAAAATGTGAATGTCTATGTCTTTTACATTGTCATGTATATGATTGTTTTCCCCTAGTATACGTATGGCATTCATGTGGTTTTCAGGAAGATGATGAAATGGTGTCATCAGTATTCTTACATTATTAAGCATTCAAAGAGTGAATATTTGGCTTTAGACATGGAACAAGAAAATAGAGTACAGAACTTATAAAGACTGAAAAAAGATTTATAACTTCCTTGATCTCTTCCATTAGTATATACAGTTGGCACTCCATAACCATGGGTTCTGCATCCATGGATTCAATCGACCATAAATTGAAAATATTCAATTCCACAAAAATTTTAAAAAGCAAAATTTGAATTTGCCACATGCTGAGTACTAAGTTGAATCCATGCAAATGAAATGATCTGTGTATTTTATTAGTACACAGTAGTCTAGAGATGATTTAAAATATATGGAAGGATGTGCATAGGTTATATGCAAATACTATGCTATTTTCCATAAGGGTTTTGAGCCTCTGTGGATTTGGGTATCATAGACGTTCTAGATCACAGAAGTTTATCCAGAAAAGATCTAGAACTGACAGGAAGAAAGAAAGAAAGACTTCCTTTTCCATTCTGGATGCTTTATAGGAATAAAGAAAGAGGAAAAGAATGCACATTTCTTATTTCCCTGTGCACCTCCTGCAATGCTCGACCTCAGAGTGGAAAAAGGGGATACAGAAGCAGAAACATCCAGATTTGTTCCTGAGAGCATCATCACATGCAGTACTTTTCTCTAGGCATTCTTAGAAGGTGCACCTTCTAAGATGCTTTTGGAAAAGACCTTCATGAGACAACTTGGAACGTCGTGTAGGATGATAGTGCAGCAGAATCAATGGAGGTAGGCGGTAGATAATTACAGGCAGTGCTGCTGCTCCCTGTGTCCTGCTTGTGGAATGCAGGGAGCTTGGAAATTCTCACACGCCCTGGTGAGGGGGTTCAGAGGGGATGAGAATAACCATGGATTGGTAGAAGACTATGCATATCTAAAGATGCCTCTGCAAATAGGAATTTCAAGAAAAAGGCTGGATAATTTTGACTTCTTTTTTTCCCCTGTAGCTAGCTAGTTTTCCCATTTCATTTGGGATTTTTCTAATGTTCTACTTTTATTTCTTGACTGGTTTTGTCAGAAAAAGTTATCTTTTAGAAAAAAATTATTATTTGATTTTCTTTGTCTTCTCAGTATTTTTTATTTTTGTTTCTATCATTATTATTTCCAACCTTCTTCTTTGAATTTATACTGCTATTATTTTCCCCAATTTTTTATTTCAATGCTTATCTCATTTGTTTTCATTCACTTTTGCTTTTTAATAAGTGGATTTAAAACTATAAAGTTTCCTCTAAGGACTGCTTTATCTGTGTTTCACAAATGCCATTCTGTTCTAACCACACTATTAAATTTCCTTAATTTTGGGAGGGATGTGAGATTATGTATGTGTGTGTGCATTACATAAATATAAATTATACTTTCTTGGTTATTTTATAATATATATTTTCTAGATTGATATATTAAACATGGTTTTTTTAGCGATTTTAAAATATTTTTGCATTATAGATTAAGACTATCGTCTATGTAATTTTTATTCTTTGGATATCAGTGAGGTTTCTTTGGTTGCCTATTATACGGTCAATAATCGTTAATGTCTCATATGTAAATGAACTAACGTGAATTTCCCATTAGTCGAGTGTAATATTCTATATCTATTTGTTCATTTATCATTTAACAATTTGAAATTATTGAGTTTTTTATCCAAATCTCTCTCTTTGCTTATTTTGTATCTGCTTGGTCTATTAGTTTCTGAGTGGGTATATTAAATCTCCAAATAAAATTGTTGCTTTGTTAACTTGGGGCTGTATTGTTAGGGGTATTTATGATATATATTTTTTCTTTGTATATATTTAAGGGATATAAGGGAAGCTTTATTGCATAGATAAATAGAGTAACTGTGAAGTCTGGGCTTTTAGTGTATCCATCACCTGAATAGTGTACATTGTACCCAGTAAATAGTGTCTCATCCCTCACTCCTCTCCCACTTTGCAACCCAAGTCTACAGTATCTATTATTCACATACTATGTCCATATGTACATATTATTTAGCTCTCAATTTCAAGTGAGAACATGTGGCTTTTGACTTTCTATCTATTTCTGAGTTGTTTCACTTAAGATTATGTCCTCCAGTTCCATTCATATTGCTGCAAATGACATATTTTTTTTTTTTTTTTTTTTGAGATGGAGTCTTGCTCTGTCACCCAGGCTGGAGTGCAGTGGCGCAATCTTGGCTCACTGCAACCTCCGCCTCCCAGGATCAAGTGAACCTCCTGTTGCAGCCTCCTGAGTAGCTGGGAGTATAGGCATGCCCTACCATACCCAGCTAATTTTTGTATTTTTAGTAGAGACCGGGTTTTGCTATGTTGGTCAGGCTGCTCTTGAACTCCTGACCTCAGGTTATCCACCCGTCTCAGCCTCCTAAAGTCTGGGATTACAGGCATAAGCCATTGTGCCCAGCCAATTTCATTATTTTTTATGGCTGAATAGTATTTCATTGTATAAATATACCACATATTCTTTATCCAGTCATCCACTGACAGACACGTAGGTTGATTCTACATCTTTGCTATTGTGTATAGTGCTGTGATTAACATATGTGTCCAAGTATCTTTTTGATATAATGTTTTATTTTCCTTTGGGTAGATACTAGTAGTGGGATTGCTGTATAGAATTATAAGTCTATTTTTAGTTTTTTGAGAAATCTCCATATGGTTTTCCATAGAGGTTGTACTAATATACATTCACACAGTGTATAGGAATTCCCTTTTCTCTGCATCCTCATCAACATCTGTTATATTTTTACTTTATAATATTAGCTATTCTGACTGGTATAAAACAGTATCTCATGGTTTTAATTTGCATTTCTCTAAAGATTAGTTATGTTGAGCATAAAACACTATCTTATGGTCTTCATAATTGTTTTATAACCAATCATCTTGATTTTAACTAATCATCTCATTATTTCTCTGATGATGAGTTATGTTGGGCATTAAACAGTATCTCATGTTTTTTATATTGTTAAGTATAAAACAATACCTCATGGTTTTAATTTGCATTTCTCTGATGATTAGTTATGTTGAAATTGGCAATTTGTATATCTTCTTTTGAAAAATATTGATTTATGTCCTTTGCTCACTTTTTAGTGGGGTTACTGTGTTGTTGAGTTGTTAGAATTGCTTATAAATTATGAATATTAGTCCCTTTTCAGATGAATAGTTTGCAAATATTTTCTCACATTCTGCAGGTTATCTTTTCACTCTTTTGATTATCTTTTTGCTGTGCAAAAGCTTTTTAGTTTAATTAAGTCCTTTTTGTCTATTTTTGGTTTTGTTAGTTATGCTTTTGAGGTCTTAGTCATGAATTCTTCACCTAGACCAATGTTGATGAGTTTTCCCTAGGTTTTCTTCCACTTTTTTTGTAGTTTCAGGTCTAAGAATTAAGTTTTAATCCATCGTGAGTTAACTTTTGTATATGGTGAGAGACAGGGGTCTATTTTCATCCTTCTGTATATGATAATTCAATTTTCCCAGAGTCATTAATTGAAATGGGCATCCTTTTCTCAGTGTATGTTTTTGCTGACTTTGTCAAAGATCAATTGACTGTATATATGTGGCTTTATTTCTGGGCTCTCTATTCGGCTCCATTGATTTATGTGTCTGTTTTTAAACCTGTACCATGCTGTTTGGGTTACTATAGCCTTGCAGTATAGTTTGAAGTCAGGTAATGTGATATTTCTGCCTTTGTTCTTTTTGCTTAGGATTGCTTTGCTTATTCAGGCTGTTTTTTGATTCCATATGAATTTTAGGATATTTTTTAAATTCTGTAAATAATGACATTGGTATTTTGATAGGGACTGCCATTTAATTTGTAGATTGCTTTGGGCTATATGGCCATTTTAATAATATTAATACTTTTGATCCATTATCATGGGATATTTTTCCATTTCTTTGTGTCATTTACAATTTCTGTTATCAGGGTTTTGTAGCTTTCTTTGTGGAGATCTTTTACTTTATTGGTTAAATATATTCCTAGACATTTTGTATGGCTATTGTAAATGGGATTGACTTCTTGATTTGGTTCTCAGCTTAATTGTTACTGGTGTATAGAAATGCTACTGATTGTTGTATGTTAATTTTGTATCCTGAAACTTACTGAATTCATTTATCAAATCTAACAGTTTTTTTTAGGAGTCTTTAGGGTTTTCTAGGTATAAGATAATATCATCAGCAAACAGAAATAATTCGACTTCTTTTCCCATTTGGATGTCTTTTATTTCTTTTTTTTTTTTTTTTTTTTTTGAGACAGAGTCTCACTCTGTCGCCCAGGCTGGAGTGCAGTGGCACCATCTTGGTTCACTGCAAGCTCTGCCTCCCAAGTTCATGCCGTTCTCTTGCCTCAGCCTCCCAAGTAGCTGGGACTACAGGTGCCTGCCATCATGCCCGGCCAACTTTTTTTGTATTTTTTAGTAGAGATGGGGTTTCACCGTGTTAGCCAGGATGGTCTCGATCTCCTGACCTCATGATCTGCCCTCCTCGGCCTCCCAAAGTGCTGGGATTACAGGCATGAGCCACCACGCCCGACCATGTCTTTTATTTCTTTATCTTGCCTGATTGCTCTGGCTAGAACTTCTAGCCAGAAGTTGAATATGAATGGTGAAAATGGGCATCTTTGTCTTGTTCCAGCTTTTAGGGGTAATGCTTTCAACTTTTCTTTGTTCAATATGACGTTAGCTGTGGATTTGTCGTATGTGGCCTTTATTATTTTCAGATATGTTTCTTCTATCCCTAGTTTGTTTGTTATCATGAAGGGATGACACATTTTATGAAATGAGTTTTTCTGCATCTTTTGAGATGACCATATGGTTTTTGTCCTTAATTCTGTTTCTGTGATAATCACATAACACACATTTATTGATTTGTGCATGTTGAATCATCCTTGCATTTCTGAAATAAAACTCACTTGATAATGGTGTATTACATTTTTGATGTGCTATTGGATTAGGTTTGCTAGTATTTTGTTGTGAATTTTTACATTTATCTTCATCAGCATTATTGGTCTGTAGTTTTCTTTTGTTGTGTCCTGTCTGGCTTTGATATCAGGGTGATAGTGGCTTCACAAACTGAGCTAAGGAAGATTTCCTCCTCCTCAAATTTTTAGAACTGTTTGAGGAGGATTGGTACCAGTTCTTCTTTGTATGTCTGGTAGAATTTGGCTGTGGATCCATCTGGTCTTCAGCTTTTTTGGATGGGAGATTTTAAATTACTGACTCAATGCAACTATTTATTATTGGTCTGTTCAGAATTTCTACTTCTTCCTGGTTCAATATTGGGAGTTTGTATGTTTTCAGAAATTTAACCATTTCTCTAGGTTTTCTAGTTTGTGGGTGTATAGTTGTTCATAGCAGTCTCTGATGATCTTTTGTGCTTCTGTGGTATTTGTTATAATGTCTCCTTCTAAATTTTGATTATGTTTATTTGAGTCATCTGCCTTCTTTAATTTTTGATTATATTTATTTGGGTCTTCTCTCTTCTTAGTCTAGTTAGTGGATTATCAATTTTGTTTATCTTTTCAAATAATAAGCTTTTAGTTTCTGATCCTTTGAATTTTTGGTCTCAATTTCATTTAGTTATAACCTGATCTTTATTTTTATCTGTGAGCTTTGGATTTGGTTTGTTCTTTTTTGGTAGTTCCTTGAGGTGCAAAGTTAAGTTGTTAATTTGTGATTTTTTAAGATTATTTGATGTAGATATTTAGTGCTGTAAACTTTCCTCTTAGCACTGCTCTTGCAGTATTCCAGAGGTTTCAGTATGTTGTGTTTCCATTTTCATTCATTTAGAAAATTTAAAAAATTTCCATCTCGATTTCATTTGTAAGATAACTTAGAATCATATTGTTTCATTTTTACATATTTGTATAGTTTTATGAGTTCCTTTTGGTATTGACTTCTAGTTTTATTCCACTGTGGCTTGAGAAGATATTTGATATGATTTTGACTTTTTAAAATTCATTGAAACTTGTTTTATGACCTAACATATCATATATATTGGAGCATGAGGAGAAGATTGTATATTCCGTGGCTGTTGCATAGAATGTTCTGCAAATGTCTGTTAGGTCCATTTGGTCTAAAGTCCAATTTAAATGTAGTGCTTCTTTGTTGATACTCTGTCTACTGATGTGAGTGGGGTGTTGAAGTCCTCCACTATTATTTTATTGCTATCTGTTTCTTTAGGTCTAGAAATATTTATTTTATGAATCTGGGTACTCCTGTGTTGGGTGTATTTATGTTTAGAATTGTTGTATCCTCTTGTTGAATTGATCCTTTATCATTATATAAGGTCATTCTTTTTCTTTTTTTACCGCTTTTGATTTAAAACCTGTTTTATATAAGTATAGTTACTCCTTTTCACTTCTGGTTTCCATTTGCATGGAATATCTTTTTTGCCCCTTTACCCCCAGTCTGTGTGTCTTCACCAGCAAGGTGAGTTTCTTGTAAGCAGGATATAGTTGGACCCAATCTGCCAACCTGTATCTTTTAAGTGGAGCATTTTATCCATTTATTTTCAAAGTTAATATTGATATGTGAAGTTTTGTTCTTGTCATAATGTTAATTGATTTCTAATTGGTTGTAAATTATTTGGTGTGTGTGTGTGTCTGTGTGTGCCTGTCTTTGTAGTTTGGTGGAGTTCTGTCATATTGCCAGTTGATTTCTTTCTCTTCCTTTTTTGTGTAATTGTTTCATAGGCTTATGAGTTTTGTACTTTCATGTGTATTTATAATGGAGAATATTGACCTTTTGCTTCCATGTTTAGAATTCCTTCGAGCATTTCTTTTAGAACTGGTCTACTGGTGATGAATTCCCTGAGCATTTGCTTGTCTGGGAAATAATTTAATTTCTCCTTCATTTATGAATCTTATTTTAGCAGGTATAAAATTTATGGTTGACAGTTTTTGTCTTTAAGCACTCTTAAAATTGATTTCAATTTTTCTGGCTTGAAGTTTCTTGCTGAGAAGTTCACTGTTAGTCTGATGGGTGAGTAGACACTTTTGCTGATTTTAGCATTTTTTCTTTCATTTTGACTTTAGACAGTCTGACAACTACAGGTCATGGTGAAATTGGTCTGGCAATATATGTTTCTGGTCTTTGTTGGGCCTCTTATATCCAGATGTCTAAATATCTTGCTAGACTAGTGAAATCGTTTTGTCAATTATTTCCTTAAAAAGGTTTTCAAAACATTTTGCTTTTTATTCTCCTTTGGGAATACTAATAATGTACAAGTTCAGTCACTTTATATAGTCCCATACTTCTAGAAGACTTTGTTCATTTTTAAAATTCTTTAAAAAAAATTTTCTGAGACTGGATTAATTCAAAAAACCTGTTTCAACTTCTGAGATTCTCTCTTCTGCTTAATCTATTGTTGAAACTTCCTTCGTTCCTTTTTTTTTTTTTTCCTTAGACAAGGTCTCACTCTGTCACCCAGGCTGAGTGCAGTGGCATGATCACAGCCCACTGCAGCCTCAATCTTCCAGGCACAAACCATCCTCCTGCCTCAGATTCCTGAATAGCTGAGGCTACAGGCAGGTTCCACCATGCTCAGCTAATTTTTGATTCTTTTTTTTTGTAGAGATGGCATCTCACTATGTTGCCCAGACTGGTCTTGAACTCCTGGCCACAAACAATTCCCCCACCTTGGCCTCCCAAAGTGCTGGCATTACAGATGTGAGCCACCATGCCCAGGCAAAACTTTCAACGGTGTTTTGTAATTTTTTTCAATGAATTTTTTATTTCCAGAAGTTCTATATTTAAAAGATATCCATCTCTGTTGTAATTTTCTCCTTCATATCTTGAATTGGTATTCTGTTTTATTTCATTGGTTTTCAGATTTCTTTTGGATCTCAATGAACATCTTTAAATTCAGTATTTTGAATTCCTTATCTGTTATTTCAAAAGCTTCTTTTTGGTTAGAATCTATTGCTACAGAATTAATATGTTCCTTCAGGAATGTCATAACACCCTGCTTTCTCATACTTTCAGTATTATTACACTGATTTCTTAGCATCTGTTGAAACAGTCACTTCTTGTTTTTCAGTGTACTTTCATTGGGGTGAAACTTCCTTTTCTCTTGAGGATATGACTATGATGTATATTGAGTAGGGCCATTTGGCTTTGCTTTTGAGTGTGTTCAGTAGTGAAGACTTTATGATTTTCTTGGTTATAAATAGCCTTAGTATGGTGGCTTTCTCAAATGTCAGTTGTAGTAGCAGTGTACTGGGTGAATGAGTGGGCTTACAGCCAGCTAGGTATCCAGGGTGGCATGGGCAACATTGGTAGCAGAGGTTACGAGAAGCTCGTCTCCTTCTCCAGTGCTGTGCACTTGTGTCAGAAAATGTTGTAATGGGCTGTATGGATTGACTTCAGGGCCAGTAGGTGGCACTTGCAGGTGACAGTCAGGTGCAGTGGGTGGTGGTAGAATTTATGCATAATCTTTGTTAACCAGGATAAGTACTTCGTGTCCCAGGTGATGGGTTAGGCCATGGAATTCTCTGTGGTCTAGGTCCCACACTCTGCCCCAAAGTTTGGTGGGGCAAAGCCAGGTGGGGCTGGGCTGGGCAAGAATGTACTCAGGCTACCCAATGGTGGCTGTAAGTGCTGGCCCCAGCAGTGGTCAGTGGTATTCCTCAGGCCCCCAGAGAAATGCTCCAGCAAGGATTGGAGCAACTGCTGCTGTGCCAAAGATGCAGGATGGGGAAAGAGGGGTGGCTTCAGGTCCACAGACCAGCATGCCATAATGAGATCCACTTCACCCTCATGTTCTGGACCTGGCAGGGCTCTCTCCCATGGCCTGACCTCAGTAGCAAGTCAGGACAGTTAGTTATGTCACAAGCAGTTTGCTTTCAGTCTCTGAAACTGTCTCACTCCATAAAACTTGCTATCCAGGCCAAAACCATGCCTCTCAGGCACATCTTCCCCTGTTCTGGTCCCATGGAGTGGGGGTACCCAATTCCAGTGCCTGTGGCTGTGGCCCATGTCACACTTGTCTCTCAGTTCTGACTGAGGGACAGATCTCTCCACCCTAGATCAGCTTGACAATTCCTGGCTCAAGTCTGTCCAAACCAGTGACTGCTGCCCCTGCTCGCTGGAAAGTTCTTGCTTAGCCCTCTATGAGCTAGAATCAGGAATGGCCTCCTTCTATTGGTGCCCAGGTCTGGAAGCATGCATAGGACACTTCCAGTGGTATTTCTTCATGGTCTCCTGACTACTTCTTAAGTCAGATCCACAGCTTGCTGGGGTCAAGGAGCTCCCCTGTGGCCAGGATTGCCTGGTTCCCCAGTGGGAATGTGAATTGTAGAGACACTCACTCCCCCTCCCATGCACTGGAGATTGACTTGCCATTTTCTGCCAAACCCCGCCACATGGGCTGCTGTCTGCTTTCTTTTTCCTGGTATGTGAAATTTTCTTTTGCTTTTAGGTTGAACTCTTATGTTCCTTGTTGGATAAAAGTTCACAGTATGACTCTCTATACACTTTTGCCAATTCCAAGTGGGTGAGGCATGCTGGCAAAGCATCTATTCTGCCATCTGGTAGTTGTGATATTTAATATTATGGTTTCTTGATCTATTATTTCCTTTACTGTCTATAAGATTCTTCTTTATCCATTTAGATGTTTTTAAAATTAATTTCTAATTTTTCCGAATAGACATTAATATTAATATTGCTATCCTGTATTTCTTTTGGTTTATTTTTGAATATTCTGACCCATAGTCAGTTGTATTATCAGTTGTGCTACTGGTCTGTCCTCATCTTTTGGTTTATTTTTGTGTAGTATATCTTTTCCCAATCTTTCTGTATCTTTTTATTTTAAATACTTGTCTTCTTTTCTCAATTCAATCTAAAGCCCTGTTCTTATTTTAAAAATAGATTCTATTTCTGTTATCTATCTTGTTGATCTTTGTTCTATTATCTTTAAAATACTTATAATAGGTATTTCAAGTTATTGCTTGCTAACTTCAACATCTAGATAGACTCTGTTCTTTTCTCTTATTTATTAAGCTATTAAACTTATTTTCACAATTTGTATTTGTCTCATAATCTTTGCCTGTTTCATATTTTTTGTATGCTGGACTTCTGTATAAAATATCCTAGTGATTAGCACAGATGTTATTTTGCACTAGTGGGGATTTATACTTTTCTCTCTTAAGCGGACAAGATAAGAGGAAGCTCACATCAATGTAATTAGTTATTGTGCTGGGTTGATCTGAATTTTGGCTTACTGTGAGTCATTCTATCTTTGGTTTCTTGTAGATAAACTGGTGGCAAGTTTTAGGCTTCTCTAATTACCAATCTGTCGTGTCAGCTATAAAGCTATCAGAAAGCTCTCTGGTTCCTCTATTCCCCGGTACCACCTCTCTATGAAACACCAATCAACCCTCAGCCTGTGCCTAGGCTCAGAAAATGCCCTTGGGGAAAGAACAGGTAGTAACCTCAGCTCATCCTAGGAAGGGTTCTTTCCTCTTTGAAATTTTGGTTCATCTAATCATCTAATTCTACAGCTATAAATATGATTTAAAAAATATGTATTTTTTCCAGCTGTTGCAGCATGAGGGATGGCTTGTTAAAAACTAATGTATCCTTCCAGGAAATAGAAACCATGTATCTGATTTATGATTAGTGATTTTAATTATGTATGTTTATTGTAACCACTGACTATTTCTGCCATTGTGTATTTTCTATTTACCACATTATGTTTCTTTGTATTTTTTCTCCTTTCCTTTTTTTCCATTCACTGCATTTAATTTTCTTCTCCTGCCTAAAAATTATATTTTGTTTATCCCATCTCTCTCTCTCCACACACACACACACAGTAGTGTGCTCTCACCTCAATCGTGTGTATCTTTGTTTTCATACCTGCCATATTGACATTATCACCAAGATTGGGCTTTAAGACAAGGAGCTAGTAGCTCCTTATTAATTGAAGGAAGCTTCAATTAATCTCTTTAAGCCCCTATTTCTGTAACTGAACATTAGAAGTATTTATATATTTTATTTATGTATTAATTATATAGAATATATTTATATGTTATTTATATTTAAAGTGCTGGAATATAGAAATGAATAAAGAAACCAGGATTCCTGTCATCATAAAGCTTATCTACCTGAGTTAAAACTGAAATTAGATTCTGCCTTAATTACAAAAATTATTTCATATATTTAGATGAAAAATATGATTAGTATTTCATAGAGGCCATAGTGCAGGTCATGTTTTATGGATTAGACCATTGCCCCTTCACCTTGATCTACCAGAGAATCAGCTTTTCAATTCCTTTCCAAAGGTGCTCCATGGCTCTTTGTGGCAAGGAGCCTCTGGTTGATTTGACTAATTGGTGGGAGGAAGGCACTGTCTGGACCTTTTCTACATCATCTCCCTTATGAGGTAGATATTATTATCATCTGTTGCTATAGATGAGAAAAATGTGTTTCATTGGCATTAGGTAACCTTGCCCAAGGTCACAGCAAATAAATACAAACCTAGGATCTGAAAGCCTTGGCTTCTGTCGCTACATCTTAAAAGCAAAAGCTTCTATGACTTGGAATGTGAATGGCTTTTCTTCCTCTCGACTTACCTTGTGATTTATGATTTTCTTTCTACAAACATTCAGTCTTCAAACTGGTTAGATTTCTTATAGTACAAGATGAAAAATGGTCACAACCTTTTCTTGCCCCATCTCCATCCTTCTAAGTCAATAATACCATTATGTATCTGTAAATGAAGCAATTCCTTCATCCCCTCAAATAACATTGGTGTTTTCTACCTCAGCATCCTATTCCAGATGGAGAGTCATGTTGGCATTTGAAACAGGGAGACTCAGAGAAAGGACTCATAGATATTTTTATAATTCTGACAGGTCTTCCATGCCTTTCCTTCTGCTTTATCATTTCCCCCCTAATGGAACTGATTTTAAGATTCAGAGCTGTTACGCCCACAGATACTCTTTAGATCTCCCCAAGCCGGAATATCCTGGTAACTCCCCACCTCCTCCTGCTATGGGAAATAGAAAGTAAGATTTTTGGAATTGATATTTTTGATCCCCTTCTTAATTTATCCAGCTTATTCGGCTCAGAATGACCAACCTTCATTCTCTTTCCAAAATCCAATTTAGTCTCTACTTGGAAGCCTTCCAGAGACAGAACACTTTCTGTTGCTGTTTTTGTCCCAACTTTTTAATTCTACTTTTCTCTCCTCCATTGGCTGCTTGTTGCCACTTTCTGGTGAAGTTGCTCTAGATCAACTCTCCTTATTAGCTAATTTAATAAACAGATTGTCACATGGAGAGTCATAGCCTGGTCTCAAGAGCTTGGAAATTAGCAGGAACTCATTTGCAAGTTCATCATTTTCCTTTGGAAACAGCCACTGCTATTATAACATGGGGCTTGTCTGTCTTGCTGAAAGTTCTATTACTCAGGATTAATTACCACTGGCCCCACACTGTCTACTGTCACCAGAGCACCACTAAGAGCTCAGCCCAGCCTTTCAAAGTCAAATTGGATTTTGTCCTCTATGAGTTACACTACTGGTAAGTTTAGTGTTGCCTGAAAGCAGGACTGAAGAGATAGGCTCCTCAGCCAGTTCTGAGCCAGAAGTGGGCATGGCTTCAGGAGATCTAGACTGAAATCTAAGCTTGCCTTTTCTTAAATATGTGGCCTTAAGCAAGTGACCTAACTTTCTAGAAGCTTGATTTTTTTTTTCTGAAAAGAGAGAAATATATACCTTCCTTGCAGCAATGCCATAGAATTAAAGAGGCAATGTCTATGATAACATAGTTCTTAACACACAGTGCTCAATAAATGTTTATTGGGTCCAGTCTGTTGAAGTACCAGAATTATCTTGTGATCTATCTTGGAGGTTTGTCTCTTTGTTCAGGTCTGTGTAATTTAATTATCATTTGATGAACACCTAATATCGAAGTCTAAGTACTGCACACAACATGAATATATAAAGATGAGTAAGACCAGGTCTCTGGTCCCAAATTTGTAGTCCTATGAGAGAAGGATGGGGAATTTGAAGGAATGGACATAAGAAAGGCTTAATTAGCTGTAGTGGCTTTTTAAAGTGCCAACTTAGCTAGGCTGAGTTACACTTCCTAGAATTTCTTTTCCTTTATATTTCCAGTTAGGGTGGGCTGTGGAGAGATTCTTGTGGGCAGCAGCCATCTTGTAGCTCCCACACATTGCCACTCATCTCCTGGCTTCCCTCCTTACTGTGAGCGACAGACTGGCCTGTCATTGCTCTACTGTCCCCTGGATCCTTCTTCAGCTTCTCTGATTCCTGGGCCAATGTGTATATTTAGCTCCTTGATGAGGGACCCTGGCTTCTGCAGGACACCCACCCAACAAGGTGAGAGATTGCAAAAACTGCTACAGGTTTTAGTCTGTCCTCAGCTCCAGCTCATGCTGTGGGTTCTGGTTTATTCTTGCTCTCCCCAACTTTGCATCGTCTTCCCTCCCTAACTCTGTCTGCCCTGCAGTTTTCACGCTCCAGGATCAGAGTAAAGACAACAGCCTTACAGAGACTGTTTAGTGACCTCCATGAGGTTCTGCTTCTCTGAGTGAACTCTGACTTAGGCAAACAGTTGGGGGAACAGTTGTCAGAGGGGCACAGAGGACAAACAGGAACCTCCTGGCCAATCTTCTGCCCATAGAAAATTTCTACCACAGAAAATTCTGTATCCCTATCTCAATGAAGATTCTGAAGTAAGAAGATTTCAATAGGACCCCTCTAATATTTTATCACATTGATTTCTAACTTTATTTAGTTGTGGAATGCTTTCTTTAAATAAAATTTTCTGTAGGTGCTCAATATAAAAGGCCAGTTGTAGGGGGTTGAATTGTGTCTTCCAAAAACATATGTTTATGTTCTAACCTTTAGTACCTGTAAATGTGGCCTTATTTGGAAATAGGGTCCTTGCAGATGTAATCAACTGAAGGTAAGGTCATTTTGGATTAGGGTGGGCCCTAAATCCAACAACTGGTATCTGCATAAGAGAAAAACGAAGGAGATTTGGACACAGAGACAGAGACATACAGGATAAGAGCCAGGTGAAGAGAGAGGCAGACACTGGAGGTACAAATCTGTAAGCCAAGGAAAGCCAAAGATTGCCAGCAACAACCAGAAGCTGGAAGAGAGGCCTGGAGCAGATTCTCCCTCAGAGCCTCCAGAACCAACCCAGTTGACACCTTATTTCAAACAGCCAGCCTCCAGAACTGTGAGAGTAAATTTCTATAGTTTTAAACCATCTAGACTGTGGTACTTTTTGTTAGAGCAGGCCTAGGAAATTAAAACACAGGTCAAAGCTGAGCTGAATTGGGGTAGAGCCCCACCAGCTCACTCTCATCTCCTCCCCAAACCAAGGCAGCTACTGAGATGCTGCTGGGAACTCTGGGGCTTCTCAGGAAAAACTGGAAAAATCCTTGTCATAGTTTTCTGGTTCAACAGTCCCCAAGGGCCCATCATGGTGGCAGAACCTTATAGCCCTGATCTTCCAATCCTTACAACATTCTGCAAGTTGAGTCTTTATTTCTATAGAGTGGGATGGTATCTGGGCAGCCACATGTCTAGGGCGGGCCTGACAATCCCAGAGTTAATCAATGCTTTGAGGACCCCAGCCCGGCTGCTCCCCAAGCCTGGTGAGCACCCCAAAGGCGTGATTATCTGATGGTTCTTGCACAACCAGCACCAGGGCCTTTTGCTTAATTAATCACAGAAATGCTCCTGCCTAACTTCAGACAACAAAATAATGAGCAGGCCTGTGAGAGGTTCAAAGACTGTCGGAAAAACAAGCGCTCCCTGAGGAAAGGGCCCATTGGAACAGGGAGGTCAGAAAAATCACTGGGGTCTCCTAGAACTGCTGCTTGCATTTTTTTGCATGCCCCTTTTAATATAAAAATGATAGTGTAAATGTGTGTACATAGGAGATTAACACGTATACCATTTGGATTTTAGAATCAGAAAATGTTGAGTTTTGAGAAGGACCTTAGAGATCCTCTGGGCTAACTAGCTCTTTTTATAGATGAAGAAAAATGTTGCCCATGGAGGTTAAGTGACTTGCACAGGGCCACGTGGCTGGAGTATGACGGCGCCATCCTAGCACCAAGGTCCCTTATATCAAAGTCTGTAAATGTGAGGATAGAGCACCCTGGAAATGGAGGCTGCTTAGAAGTTACAGAGAAAAACACAAACAAAATCAGAGGATAGAGTTTAGATAAGAGCTCACAGGAGTTACATGTCAAATTAGAGCACAGAGCATGTCAGAGGGTGGAGGTAATGAGACTGCATCAGCAAAGTCAGGGGGTGGAGGTCAGGTGAGAGCTTGTAGAATAGTCAGAGAATGGAAGCAAAATTAGTCCTTTTGACAGTTTATGGTTTTAGCAGTAGACTTTGGGTGTTATAAATTTAGATGAGACAAGATCTGTTTTTAAGGAGCCTGAGATAGTTCAGGAATTAAGAAGAATACACCTTGAACACCAGAAAGAGCTGATCAATACTGGAGGTGTAAATGCTAAGGGGGTACAGAGGGCCAAGCAGGGGCTTCTAAGCTGCAGTTTAAAGGATCAGAGCCTGATAAGGCAGGAGTTGTTGGGGCATGTGAAATCTGGGGCATGGATGTATCAGGGACAGGGACCAATCTGAGCAAGGTGTGATGGAGCGAAATATTGGGGAGGTAGAAAGACTGGGGAGTTCAGATTGACTGGAGCAGGAGGGATGTAAAGGGAGGACCAAGTAGGTAGTGCCAATTGAGGAGGTCCTTACCGGGGGTTCAGACTCTAGGAGTTCAGAAGGAAGCAGGAAGCCACAGAGCAGGACCACCATGCATCATTTTCAGATTGTGTCTTACACGAGTAGTGTGTCTATAAGGCCGTCATTCACACCATACCCATAATTTTGATGAGTGCCTGGGGAGGAAACAGAAATACCAGACATCTCTGCTGAATCCTGGAGCAGCAATGAAGAGCCCATTCCTATGAAAACCCACACTGGCTCTCAAAGCCGTGAGCACATTTACTTAGCACTCACCTGTGTCCAAGGCTGCACTCATCCTAGCCGTTTTCGAGACATCCCTTGAGGTTGTTTCTCAGTCTTACTCATGGTTGGAGGCCTGATCTGTTCCCCCGACTCTGCCATGTAGAGCTTCCTGGAGAGTTAAAGGTGCACATCAACTACTATTTTGTTTTTCTAACTTGAGGAAGGATGCCTTTGCCAATAACATTGTTGTGCATAGTTCTGCTTTTGGAGCAGTAGTCTGGCAGCCATATGCAGGATGAGTTAGAGGCGGCAAGACTCAAGGTAGTGAGCTGAGTGGGATGGTGGTAGCAATTTCAGGAGGCTGCTGGTGAGGCCAGAGTGTCTGAGGTGCTAAAGTGTGAAGGGAATGCCATCTTAAGGTACAACTACAGACTTCCTACCAGGCAAGATTCTCTCACCCAGACTCCCTGTGTGATCTCAGCGTATACATCCCATTGCACACTATACCAGCAGAATAACTCCCTGGACATGTACCTCATCTCTGTGAGGTATTAAGGGTTTTGGGGAAAATGGCTTTTCAAAAAGCTTAGGCATAGTGTCCAATCCACATACTATTTTAATTGTTAATCATAAAATATTCAGAAGCAGGATCATCGACTCCTTCAGAAATGTGTAGCGTGCAAAGTCAAGATGTGAAGTAAGACCTATCTTTTCTTCCCTGAGGAGGAACCGGGGGCTGTGGGTGACAGTCATTGGGCACAGACTGTCATAGGCAGAGTCTGCATTTGGGGAGACAGGTGTTCCCAGCAGCCAGGTGGTCGATAGGCCAGTAGAAACCTCGTTGCAGCATATGAGAAACAGTTGCCAGCAAATGTGTTTATAGGTAAGAAACCCATGCTCTTCCAGAAGCTGGCAAGGCCATACCTACCCACCCAAAGACAGCACCTATGCTGTGGGATGCACCACAAAGATGGGAAGGACCAGGGAACAACTAGTTTAGGCTGAGGGCTGTTGGTCAGCAGTGCTGGGACCTCCAAGTTTTGTCACTGGCCCGAAAGACCAGGTGACTCTGTTTTTTCCTTGGCTCAGCCCCTGGTTAGCTATATATCTTCCTTTCTCTTTGGATTTCAGCCTCCACCAAAGGAGGGCCTGAAATGGCATTAGATGACAGCTCTGAAAAGCCGTGATGTTTCATTTCTAAATATAAGGTAATCCCTAAATGCTATGAATACTCTGCTTTTTCTTAGCATGTCTGTATCTAAACAGTCTTTGTAAGTAGATTTTATCTTGCATCTCTATCACTCTTTGTTACTCCAAGTGCTGTGCTCTTGTGACCTAGATCCAGCAGTTAGCAATGGAATTGGAGGACCAGGGCCTTTGGGAAGTTGAGCCACCTCATTTAAACTGTGTTGATGATGCAAATAACCTTCTGAAGTTCTCACCCCCGGCTGCCTATTAGAATCACCTGAGAAATTTGAAAACACTGCCATGGCAGGGTTCCAGCCCACTCTTGCTTTAATTGACCAGGCTGGGACTCATGACTTTTTGTTTTGTTTTGTTTTCCCAGACTTCTCAGGTGAATAAAATGTGTAGCCAAAGATTGAAGCTGATGTCACAGATCACTGGATGGCCAGTCTTCACATCTGATATGTCCATTCCACTTCACTGGTGCCAGCCATTTATGCCCTCTTTTGAGTCATCTATTGCGCTCAGTAGGCGAGGCTCTGGTGATCACCTGGAAATTTCCCCTGTGCATCTAGGCAGAAGGATTGATGGCCCACAGAACTGGTGATTGCCATCCCTGAGTGGAGAAAGGATCTGGGGAAGGGGTCTTATATTTTGGATCAGACAAGGTAGTAAAATTATTGTAATAAACCAACTGCAGTTCCTTTCACAAATTTGTGGGGCCCCCTATGGCCTCAATGCTAGATATTTTTATACTCTCATAGCACAACCTCATGACACTTAGCACAGTGATGAAATTTTAAAATTTACTTGTGGGATTATTTGATTATTACTGACTACAAGATCCATGAGAGAAATGATACTTTGCTCACCATTGCATGTCCAGTGCCTGGGGACTCAAGAAACAGATGCCAAATAAATCAACCAAGGAAGGCATCAGGGCAGGCCCTGACTTAGTGGCATTTATGAGTCCCTTGGATCAGCTGTGGATCAGGGTCAGGCCTTGTGTTTCCTGTGTCTGAGGTCCTATGGGGACACAGCAGATGGAAGCTAGGCCTCCACTCTCTTCTGGCTTGTCCGGGCTCCACTGAGAGCCTGTTGTAGTGGCTGCTCTCCCAGATATACCAGAGATGGATAGACGATGGGAAGAGGAGGCTATTGGCTGCGTATCTGAGTTTGCACTGGTCTCAGGAAACCTTGATATCTGCCAACTCTTTAAGGTAGCCTTTTCTGAAGGCAAAATTGAGCTGAAGTACAAACCTAGGAGATATCTTGTCCCTGCGGCCTGCCTCCATACACTTCATCAGGAGCCATCTTTCTCAGAAAAGAATAATAGGGGCCACTGTTCCTCCCACTCCCAGGCCCCAGGGTAGCCTTCAGAGGAAAGCCCTGGGTCACGAGGTTGCAGCACTGTGAGCGTGGGAAGAAAGAAAATGGTTTCCAGAGCGGATATCAGTTACCGGACTCTCAGAAAGTTTTTAGTGGCTTCTTTCTCATTTCTATCCAGCAACATGGGTGGAAGGGGGCTGGGTTTGCATGGTCAAAGTAATACATACAGAAATAGTTCCAAAGGAGGCACAGAGAAAAGGCCTAGGAAGTGATAATGGCTGTTTCATCGCAGGGTGGCAAAACCTGGCTCTGGGCCTGTGTCTCTGTCAGTGTCTTGGAGGTGATATTGTCCGCATGGCAGTCCCTTCGGTACTTAGAAGGCATCCCATACTTGTCTGGGAGAGTCCTGGATACCTCACTTCTTTGTGGACCTCTGCAAAATACCTCTAAATTTATTGAAGTTTCTTTAAAAAAATGTATTATGAATTGTATTCATATAAAAATGCATAGGGGCACAAAATTTATAAATAATAAAATATACACTGAATATTTTTGTTGATTTTTATCAAAACCTATAAGCAACATAGTATTTTTACACTGTTAAAACAAGTTACTTGTCAAAAGTCCAGATGAGTTTTACTTGTGTGACAAAGGCAGGCAGTGAGGTCATGTAATTTGATGTCTTATAATAGGAGTTCCCAAATTACAGGCCACAGACGAATCGTGAGAAAAGGATACTACAATGAGTTAGGGAAATGAATTAACTATCACTGAGTAATGTTTTACACCCAACTAAGGGCAAGCACTACTTTGCAGTGGTAGAGCTAGCAGCACAGTTCCTGCTGGGCCTCTTCATAGCAATGTTTACCTGCATGGAACTGGGGAAACCAACGGTGGGGACGGGGTGCACGTAAGAGCAGCATTAACGGGCAAGTCAGCCAAGCAGCTAAGTCCAGGCGGGAGGGAAGATGGAACATGGGGATAGGAGGCATTGCCATGAGGAACTAGTAAAAGGCATGTTTAGTGGGCAGATAGCAGTGTGTGAGCAGAGAGGGGAATTTCCAAGTTCCAGGATTTGACATGGAGTTGTTTTAAAAGATAAGAAGGTACTACTCAATTAGCAAGTAATAGTGAGTGGTTCTTCCTTTTTTCCAGAAAAGTGAGTCTTCTTAGAGAAGAGGAGCTTGGAACATATACTATTTTACAGACAGAAATAAAGCAGTAAAGTGGTATCAAGAATCTGGGAGTAGAATGGGGTGGGGGTAGGGCTGAAAATGGGAGCAAGTAGCCAGGTCAGCAGGTGGGAACATGGTGGACAACATAAAATAAAAAAGAAAGAAGCAGTCCAGACCCTGGCAAGTAGTTCAGAACTAAGGTGGATAGTGCCAGTGCTGGAATGTAGGTGGTGGTTCAACGTAATGCATAAGACCAGGCAGGGGTAAGAGAAGAGGTTGCTTCTTGAGGAACCTGTACATCTACTAGTTCAGTCTTTTGGGGAGCTTAGCATATCCAGGATAGCAGGACCCCTTCTTCCCATCCACTCTGGATTGGTAGAATTCAGAAAGGCAGAGATGGAATCACATTTGTTGTATGGAAACCACTAGAGCAAGCAGAAGAGATGGAGAATCCCAGTGTGACTATGGTACAACTGGGAAACAATCTCTCCATTTCCTGTGATGCTCAGTCCTCAGGTTGGGCATGTGCCCTTTTGTCTCACTTGGATCTATCTTACCCCACTGTTAGTCTGTCTGTCTGCATTTCTGTCTCTCAGATTCCCTTCCTTCCATTTTGCCCTCTTTGCCAAAGATAAAACACCGATGACCAAGGTCAGATGCCCCTCCTCTCCAACAGAACTACCCGTCTAAGAGAGCTCCAAGTGGACACCTCAAATCCATGATTAAACACTAATGCATCTACAGAAAGGAGAAGGAAACTGACGTTTATCGATCTCGGTCCTTCAAACATATCTTTGTCTAGTTGAATACTCATCAAAGTCCTAAATAATGAAAATTATTATTTCACGATTAGTGGTAGACCCTATGGTAAGGGATTTACATGACTTACATTTATTTGCCGTAACATCCCTGTGAGATAGGCACAATTATTACATCAATTCTACAGTTGAAGAAACTTAAGCTTAGAAATGTTAAGCAACTTGCTTAAAGTTACACAGCATTAAATTAAAGCACAGCCTTTCAGACTCCATGTTAATCTTCCATAGTTCAGAGAGTTTACATATTGGCCTGTGATTACATAGTTAATAACTGAGATTCAAACCTAGATCTGAACCCAAGGGCCTTACTCTCTTCCAAGAGACAAGACGATGCCCCTTCTCCTATATTGGCATCTTCTAGTGGGAGGAGAAGGGAGGAGGGTGAAGAGGAGTCATTATCATTAGGGACCTCATCCCTGTCTCAGGAATGGGCTACTGAGGAGTCTCACATTGGCAAGTCCTGAGTCTGTGAGTCCTCAGGGATCAGAGCATAACTGCTCTGAGCAACCACTTCTTAGGTTCTTCCCTACACTATCATGCCTGTTCCTGCTGGAATAGCCCATGCTACTGCATCTGACCAAGCCTGCATGTTCTGCATTGAGTCCTGCTAGTCCTCATTCTCTCCCCATGACCCATTTGCTTGCCAGTGTGCTTTTGTGACCTTTGTTTTCTACATCCCCCTGCCCTCTCGCCACAATTGGTACCACCTCACTACCATCTACTTTTGCCCACCTTCTACAGAGGCTCTCTTTGTTTTGCCCTTACTATATGTGTCTCCCACTGTGAGTTTCTTTAGAAAAAAGAAAAAAACACTTAATTGATATTTAAAAATTAAAACTTGGAGAGGAGGGTGGAGATAGATAATTTACCTAGTGCTCCATATTCAAAAAGGAGCACATAATTACTGTTTTAAAGTAAGGTGTCAGGAAGCAAGATTGATGTAAACCTGATATCTGTTTACACACAGTGAGTGTCATCAGATGCATATGTAAGGCCAGAAGATCAATGTTCTGTTGCCATGACAAGCTTAGCTTGGTTATGGAAATTTGGCTCCATGTGCTTCTGCAAGTGGGCAGCAAGACATCTTCCAAATGGCTGGCAGCTCATATGCTCTGTCTCCTAACCAACTACCATTGTCTATACTATCCTAAGCACATGCAGTAAAACAGTTTGAGATTGTGGGATAGAGTGTGGCAGGGAGGTTAAAAGCATGGGCTTTGTAATAAGAAATCTGATTCTGGGCCAGGCACGGTGGCTCACGCCTGTAATCCCAGGACTTTGGGAGGCTGAGGCAGAAGAATCACGAGGTCAAGAGATTGAGACCATCCTGGCCAACATGGTGAAACCCCGTCTCTACTAAAAATACAAAAACCAGCTGGGTGTGGTGGTGTGCACCTGTATTCCCAGCTACTCAGGAGGCTGAGTCAGCAGAATCACTTGAACCTTGGAGGCACAGGTTGCAGTGAGCCGAGATCACGTCACTGCACTCCAGCCTGGTGACAGAGCAAGACTCTGTCTCAAAAAAAAAAAAAAAAAAAGAAGAAGAAAGAAATCTGATTCTGATCCCGTCTCTGCTACTTCCTAGCCAGCAAGTCATAAATGTTCTAAGCCTCAAATTCCTTACCCATAGAGCAGAGATAATAACAATTCATTACAGGGAACTGTCGGATTAAAGTGATGTGTATTCAGAGCACTAGTCCTGGACCAGACTGGAATAGATGCTCAATAAATGATGGTTTTTTTATTATTAATATCACACAGATCCTGATTTCAACACACTTGGGATCTTTTCAAGGAAGGAAGATTCACTTAATAAACAATCCAGGTAGATTTCACATGAGCTTCATAGGCTGTTGGAGTTCAGAGGAAGAAAGATCAACTTTCTGGTAGGATGTAGAAAGATGTTATGAATGAGGGGGGACTTGAACAGGCCCCCAGTATGTTTCTGTGTAGGAAAAATTAAAACTTATGGGAAGTGGCCCTCCATGTAAGACATCTGTCTGGAATGCCTTTACCAAATGTGTTCTCCGTGCAAATTGTCACTCTCGTAAGTGAGTCCTCCTTTAAGGAGTCTTCCTTGTATCTCTCAATCAGTCCTCAGGGAGTCTCTTTATTCTCAGAACATGACCCTTACTCCATTTCAGCACTCATTGGTTTCTATTGTTTTGCAATTGATTTGTTCTTTCTTTTTCCTGTGGATGTTTTGTTTTTTGTCTTTTCCTTTCTTAAAGAGTTAATGTTTTAAAATCATTCATGCATGTATTTTAGATAGCCAAATATATCTGCATGGAATGTTATATAAAACAGTGTTTTCATATACCCTCATATCCTTTTCCCCTCTTCAGAGGCAAACCTTTTACCTCTTTTAGTTGATCATGTTGGCATTGACTTCCCTTTCTCTAAAAACATAGCTGTATTGCTTCCTCTTGATTTGCTGGCTTTGTCTTTATCCTTTGATTTCTTCCAGTGCTATGTGAAAGATGAAACTTAGATTTCTTTTACCTCCAGCACCCCCACTGAACACACATGCATGCTTCCTGTCCTCCCCATCTTTCCAATATAGTTTGTCATAACTTTGGTTATATCAATATTTGATGTTTAAATTATTATGACTGTGTATGATGGTTAATTTTATATGCCAACTTATCTAGGCAATAGTATCCAGATATTTGGTCAAACATCAGGCTAGATGTCACCATAAAGGTATTTTTTAAGATGAGATTAATATTCAAATCAGCAGACTTTGAGTAATTCAGATAACCCCCCACAATGTGGGTAAGCCCCAACCAATCAGTTAAAGGTCTCAACAGAAAAAGACTGACCTCCCCTTAAGAAGAGGAAATTCTGCCTCCAGATTGCCTTCAGACTTGAGTTGCAACCTTAATTTTCCCTGGGTCTTCAGCCTGCTGGCCTGTCCTGCAGATTTTGGACTTGCTACCTCCCACACTTGTGTGAGACCATTCCTTAGAATACATTTTCCTCCCTATGCATCTTATTGGCTCTCTTTCTCTGGAGAACCCTGACTCATATACTATGCAAACAGTATTCACAGCTGAGCTACGAAAATGAACAATTACTTTTTCTTTTTCTGCCCATTCTTCTTTTTCCTAGAAGTAATAGTTGTCTTATTTTGTTGTTGGTATTTGCTCAGTTTTCTATTTACTCATCACTAATTCAATCCCAATCTCGACTGATTGTCTAAATCTCCTCTCAAGACTGGCAGATGCATGAAGTATTCTCTCGATTGCATCTTCCTGAAGTAGTCTCCAATAATGAGGCTGGCTTCAAGGGCAACTTGTGCAATCTCACAGGACCCTATTCTTGATTTAATGCTCAATTGTTGCCATCTTTAAATTCTTCATTTTTTTTTAAACAAGAAACCCCTAATTTTCATTTGGCATTGTGCCCTGCAAATTATGCGATTGCTTCGGTCTACCAGAGCTTTCCGATTAGCTCTAATCTAGACAGATGCGTGAGTCATCTTGGTATTATTTAGCTATCTCCCTTCACCAGTCGTAGAGATTACCTTTACCCCTCTGCTATGTTGCTTCTCCTGTCCCCCCCATCAATATAAGGTTTCTTAAAAGCAAGTCCATGTTTTATTCATTTTTATTTCTCAAACACACCTAGCGCAGTGCCTCAGGCATAGTGGGGTGTGTGTGTGTGTGTGTGTATATATATATATATATATATAAAATCAAGGTGAACTATTTAAATAGACAGAACAGGAGGAGGGATGTGGCCATACTTTCTGGGAAAGAGAAACAGCATGAATAAATCAAGGAGGTGGAAATGCATTTTTGTTGGGTTGGAAGCGGTGAGAGAAGCAACATGACTATGTCAGAAAAAGGCATATTGAAACCAATGGGAAATGAAGTTAAAATTATGTGGGAGTCAAATCGTAGAGAGGCTCGAATGCCAGACTAGGAATTTTCTACAGACTTGTAGGCCTCCAAGGACTTGTTTCCCCATCTAATGACATCTGATATGTGTAGTTAGAGCAACTCTAGCTGGGTAGAATTTCACACTTCCCTTTTTTTGGCACTGAAATACGTGAATGGAGTTGGATGGGCGAGGGAGAGAGCCTAGCAACTGAAAAAATGGAGCTTATAAGAGAGTGTTTCGTGTGAATTAAAAAACCCAGCCTTTACAGAAGCAGGAGTAAAACCATTAGAACCCTGGAAGATAGCCACGGAGGTCTGGAGAATGCTAAATGTAGGCAGAACAACTCCAAACTGGCAGCCCAGTTATCACTAAATTCACACGATTAAGGCCAGCAATCATTAGCACCTCATAGGTATCTATGACACTTATGGCATCAGCACTAAGAAAATTGAGCTTGCCCTCTAGAAGTTTTCACATTGCAATGAATGTTTCTGGTAAATAGGAAGATTAGTGGGTAATGGGGACCTCTTGCTGTTTGAACCTCAGCCACAGCTTGTGTGATACAGAATCCCTGAGCTTTCTTGACGTGCATGAAGAAATAAAAGCACCTTTCCAAATCACTGGTAATTTTGTTCTAAAATGCATATTAGCATTCTAAAAGAAAGATGTTTACAAGGTCTTGAAAAAAACTTAAATGATACCCAACAGAAATGCATATATTTTCCATACCAAAAGGTATATGGAAATATGTTCATTATGCTACTTTTCATAATAGCCAAAAGCTGGAAACAACCCAAAAGTATATCAACAGTAGAAATTATAAATAAATATGTGACATTATTTATACAATGGGATAGGTGCAGCTACGTAAATGAATAAACAATAACAACATGCAATAACATGAGTGAATTTCATAAACATAATGTTGGGCAACAGAGACTGACGTGTACATACTACATGGTTTCCTTTACATAAAGTTCAAAAACAAGCAAAGCTATTTTATGGTCTTACAAGGTTAGGAGCATAACTGCAAAGGATCAGAGAGAAGCCTTCTAGAATGCTGCTAATGTTCTGTTTCTTCATCTGGGTACTTATTACTTTTGTGTGCCATTGTGCAGTAATGCACTTTATTTTATTTATTTATTTATTTTGAGATGGAGTCTCACTCTGTCACCCAGGCTGGAGTGCAATGGCACAATCTCGGCTCACTGCAACCTCCACATCCTGGGTTCAAGTGATCCTCCTGCCTCAGCCTCCCAAGTAGCTGGGACTACAGGCGCACACTACCATGCCTGGCTAATTTTGGTATTTTTAGTAGAGATAGGGTTTCACCATGTTGGCCAGGTTGGTCTCAAACTCCTGACTACAGGTGATCCACCCTCCTCGGCCTCGCAAAGTGCTGGGATTAGAGGCATGAGCCACCGCACCCGGCCAGTAATGCACTTTAGATAAAGAGACAGAAATCAACTGAAAGTTAAAGAATGGGAAAAGATATACTTTGCAAAGAATAAGCATGGCAAGGCCAAATTTAATGTCGGCTATATTAGTATCAAATAAGGTAGACTTTAAGATAGGTGTAATATCAGAGATAAAGGGATATTTCATCATGATAAAATAATTCATCAGAAAGAGTAGCATTCTTACATGAATATGTACTGGATGACGTTGCTTTGAAATACATGAAGACTAAGAGAACTAAAGGGAAAAGTAGACAAACACACATCTTTGGAGATTTTTTTTAATACCCTTCTTTCAGTAATTGATGTAACAAGTGGAAAAAATGTAAGTAAAGATATGGAAGGTCTTATCCAACCTGATCTAATTGATTTGTAAAGGGACAATACTCAACAAATGCAGAATATACTTTTTTTTTTAATGTCTGTGGAACCTTTACCAAGATAGACCTGCTAGTCCATAAAACAAAACTTTATAATTTCAAAAGAATGTAATCTTATGGGATATGTTTTATAACCATACAATAACAATTTAGAAATCAATAACAATAAGATATCTAGAAAATCCACAAATATTTGGAAATTAAGCCACTTCTAAATAAACTCTTAGTCAAGCAAGACATCACAAGGGAAATTGAAAAATACTTTAAAACAAATGATTATAAAACCACGTGTTAAAATTTGTGGAGTGCAGATAAAGCAGTGCTTAGGTGAAATTTATAGCTTTAAATGCTTACATTAGAAATATAGAAAGGTTTAAAATCAATGATAGAGAATGAAATAAACTCAAAATAATGGATGAATATTATACAAATAAAAGCATAAATCAGTGACAAAAATGCAAACAAATAATCGTAAAACATGAAAGCCAAAAGTTAGTCTTATAAAAATATTAATAAAAATGATAAACCCTAGAAAGACTGATCAACAAATAATAGAAATTACAAATATTGATAATAAAAGAGGGCATGTTGCTATCATGTTACAGACCTTAGGAGGAAAACAAAGTCCATATCATAAACAATTTTATGCTGATAAATTCAATAACATGGAGTTCTCAAGGAACTCAAATTACTGAAAAACACTACTTATGTAAACTGACACAAGAAGAAATGAAAATTCGAATAGCATTTTATTTATTTAAAAAGTAGAATTTGTAATTAAACAGCAATAACAACAAAACCTTCCTACAAAGAAAATTCTAGGCCAGATCAGATCATACAGACTCTCCTTCTTTTCCCATCTGGCCCCCAAACTGGAAATGCTTGAAATGGCTATTCCATAAGCCCAGCTCCCTAAGAGAATGTAATGGTCAGAGCATCCTCCCCCTATCACCCACCCCAATGGCTTTCTTGAAATGAACATGCAGCACTGTGATTTGGGGTTGATTATATAGCATACCTAGCCCATCCTGACTGATACAACATCCATGCTTAATTTGGTGAGATTATCTTGATTGGTCAAAATAAATCAGGGGCTAAGAGAAACTGGATTGACCCTGCTCTAGTTAAACCAAAAAAAAAAAAAAGTCAGAGCTGAAAGGTCAATTGTATTGTCTTCATGGCTTAAGTATAGTTCCTTGTTGGCTTTAAGTTTTCCATGACTGGTTTAATTGTGGAAATGGAATGTTAGAGCCCAAACCCTTAAAATGGGTCACTTCAAATCAGGGGATGGATGGATGTGAATCAAAGAAAGGAATATGACTACAGTAATTTCTTTATTTTCCATATGGTGGGCCAATACATAAGGCTTCATTTTTAAGTTTGCCAGATCAAGCAATATGATTTTAAAATGCAATATAAAGTTATATAGATAACCACTAGCAGAATAAGGAAGACTTCGTAGAATATTCAAATTGAAGGGCATGGAGGAGGAAAGAACAGAAAGAAGCGTAACCAAAACACAAAACCATATGAAAAAGATTAGAAGAAGGAAAAGTAGAAGCAGCAGAAAAGAAAGGAGGAATCAGCCAGAAAGCATTAACCACAAAAATTAAAATGACTCAGAAAAGTAAGATGAAATGTATTCATTGTGATAAATATAAAAATGAAAAATAATCTATTGAAACGTAAAGCTCTTGGAGTAATTAAATTCAAGTATGCACTTTCCTCCAAATAATTCATAAAACAATGGTTCAGAAAATTTAGAAACCTTTTCATTGTATTCTAGCATGATGGGGAAGCCACTGGCGAGCTTTAAGAAGGAAAATAATATCAAATAGTTATATTTCAAAAGATCATGCAAAAACAAACAATCTAATAAGAAGATTATGTGGACTGCTGTGTAGAAAGGGGATTGAAGTGGATGAGGAGCCAGTTAAAAGGCTGCTTCAATTGTTTGAGGAAAGCATGATGTTGGCTTGGACTATGATGGTACTGATGGAGATAAACAAAAGTGGATAGATTGGGAGATATTCTGGAGGTAAAGCTAACAGGATTTTTTAATGGATTGCCTAAAGTGTAGACTGGGAAAGGAGTGGGTCTGGGGAAAGAGTATAGGGAGAGCAAAATAAAAAGGAAGAAAAAAATAACAAAATCAAAACTGTTGACTTTGCTATTTTATTTTAATGAAATTAAGTTTAAGGTTTCTACTGGATACCAAGTAAAGACGTCAAGTAAGCAATTGGAAATTGTTCTTTTTAATTCTGCACCTGACTCTCATAATCATGAATTAAATCATGTGTCCACTTCTAAATCAATTACAGTGGCTGAAAGGTTGGAATACACTATCTGATTCTTTTAGGTCATAGGTCCTTGCCTGATCAATGCCATCCAAACTCCATGGATGGAGCTTGAGTATGGAGTTGTTTCTTCTAAGGAATTTGAAGGTATTATTGGTAGAAGATGAATGGATATTGAGCAGAAAAAATAATGGATATTCCCTGCAGAAGATTATTTTTTAAAAATGAAGGGGGGCGGGTATGGTGGCTCACGCCTGTAATCCCAGCACTTTGTGATGCCAAGGCGGGTAGCTCATTTGAGGCCAGGAGTTCGAGACCAGCCTGGCCAACATGGTGAAACCCTGTCTCTACTAAAAATACAAAAATTGTCCCAGCCTGGTGGCTCACACTTGTAATCACAGCTACTTGGGAGGCTGAGGCACGAGACTCACTTGAGCCCAGGAGGCGGATGTTGCAGTGAGCTGAGATCATGCCATTCCACTCCAGCCTGAGTGACAGAGTGAGACCCTGTCTCAAAAAGAAAAGTATAGTCTACAATAAAAATGTACACTACTATGAATTTTCATATACTTAACAACAGAATCATGAACATATATAAAGCAAATAAGGAGTCAGAAAATACAATAAGTATATAGAAACAAAATACAAGTAAAACATTTTAACAAACCTCTGTTAAATATTTAATTTAATTTAAACTTAACTTTAAATATTTCATATGATTTTTGTTAATGACAGAGTAGATGCCCAGACATAGATGGCTAAAAATGTACAAAAGCAGGCATCTTTGGGGTTATGAGTGATTGCACTCAGGAGAATAGGGGCAAGCAAAAGAATCTTGGAATCCCAAAAGCTGATTTGTAGGAAATTTCTAGACACTGGGAAATGATCAGAGGTTGGGATAAAAGCCTTTGAATATGAAATATTTACTCAATTTCTGGGTGTTAACATATTAGCACTTCTCTTAAAGGCAACTTAGATGATGTATGCATTTGTGGGTAGTGCCACAATTTCAGTTAAGCAGACAAGTCTATAATCAAATGGACTTGGAATAAATCACTGAACATGTCTCAGCTGTCATTTTCTTATCTGGAAGTGAAATTAAAGTCATCTACTTCACAGGATCATTGTGAAGAATTAATAAAACATATAGAGCATTAATTCAGTGAGTAGCACATACTAAGCTCTCAACCAGTGCCACTTATCCAACCACTGGAGGCTAGCTCTAGTTTTAACTTTAGCTTGAGCTTGAAAAAAAAAAAAAAACTTTTGAAGCTCAACCACCTACATTCAAATCCTGGCTTTGCTGTGTGACCTTAGAGAAGTCACTTTATCTCTCTGTTATTCAGTTTTGCCACTGGTAAAATGGAGATAAAATAGTATCTACCTTATGTGTTTGACTTGAGGCTTAACATCTAAACTCCTTAGAATACTTTCAGGCATGTGAAGCTCCAAATCAGGGTCAGCAATTGTTCTTGTTGCTGTTATTTTACTACTTTCCAGAGTTCTCTTACGAAGGGCCTCAGAAGCAAAAGGTAGAATTGCAGTGTGAAGCCAGGAATTAATTACTGGGCTTTCCAGTGAGCACAAGTGCCAAGTGAGGCCAGAATTAGAAAGAAGTGAGAGCCGAGGATTTGGAAGGAGAGAAGGAGGTGAGTTAACAGAACTCAAAACTGGACAGGAGAACAGTAATTACATAAGATCCTGGTGTGCAGTTAGTGCCTATATAATAATGTGTGTAAGAACTTATCTATAATAGGTCATAGACTGTGCATTTTCTAGCCATTATATAATTCAGTCTTCCCAATAACCCTGACAGCTGGGTATTATTATTTCAATTTATAATGAGAAAATGAGCTTTAAAGGGGTAAAAAGTCAATTACTTAGGCCAACTAGTTTGTATGTGGAGGACTGAGATTGGGGTATAGAACCAACAACCATCCCTCCCCACTAGCCTGCTTCCCTCAGTATTGAGAGCTAAGTATTATGTGTATTATCCCTTCCCTTATTAGGAGAGTGGCCAGGGCTTAACTTGAAGTGAACCAGCACAGAATCTAGCTACGGACACAGACATATGAATGACTTGGATTCTTCTGATAAGATAAAGCATTTCTTAGCAATTACCCACCGTGTTTAATTGAGAGGGAAAAGTCTCTTGCCTTCAGGAGAGACTTTTCTCTCTGTGCCCACCTCCAAGGTGCAGGCCATAGCAGCTCCTAGAGGAAATTAGCTAACCTGACTCTATTTCTCGTCTTTTCCACTCCCTCAACCTGGCTTCACTAAGAGTTCAGTTAGAAAGCCTTGGTGTTTTAGACCTAAGTTTCTTCATCTTTTGCAAGACCACAATGCAAAAATGACTCCTCTTGTTCACCATCGACTAATTCCCCTTTTGTCCCAACCATTATCCACTCCCTTCATGAATAACTACATTTGGAACAGGAAAAGTTGTGATTATTGCTATAGTTTGTGAACAACTCTGGCATTGTCTAATTTCTTGATGGGTAGTCTTCATCTTGGATTGTTGTTTATCTAGGTTTCACTGTGGCCTTTAATTTCACACAGGTTTATAGGAGGAGAGTAGGCAAAACAAATCAAATTAGGGCCAGGCCCTTTAGTCTGGTTCTCCTGATTGGAGACTCCTGATTGGCCAAGAGTTTAAAGCCCTCTGGTCTCCAGTGTCCTAGCAACAGTGACAGCAGATGACCCTTCTCTAAGTTCTTAAAGAGTTTTCTTATACAAACCCCTGCCATTATACCAGTCGATTCGTTCTCATAGTCATTGTTATTCTTTCCCTCCCTCTATTCTTTTATCTCCCTTCACCATCTAGGGCTCAATCAACATCCCTAAAAAAGCTACCGTGTAATTCGTAAGACCAAATTCATGTTAAGATTCACTTCTCAGTGTATAGTTGCCAATTTAGGTTTTCTAAGAGAAAGAACAGATTATTTAAGAATTACCCAGCTTTGTTGAGACCTAGACAATTAGTTTCTTGAATGTTGCAGAACCATTTAAAGCATCCACTGCTTATTTGCAGAATTAAAAGGCCTTGGCTATTATTTCTTGTTTAACAAATGTTGACCACACTCAGGCTGCGAAGCTCCATACAAAAGATGTACAGGCCTGAAAAATTTTTTTTTAAAAAACTGATTAAATTTTAACCAGCTGCTGGGCAGATAGTTTGCCTGAGGCACATTTGTCAGTTTCAAAGGGTCTTTTTATTAATTTTGCATTTTGTATTTTGTTAGTGGAAAGAGCTCCCTCTTTGGGGACTGCCATAAGCTATAGGCTGCGAATCTTCAAGCAGCCCAAGGACGCTTCTGAGAATGCCAAGTAGATTTGGATTCCCGAGCACTCCCCATTACATGAGCTTCAGGGGTCCTAAAAATATATTAACTTTAGGGGTGAGCTATTTGAATTAACTTTACAGGATTCCTGCTGACTCTGCTTTGGTTAATGTGAATCCTGCTATTTGTCTATAAGACTATGAATGACCTTGCTGTGTGAACTTAAGCAATTTACTTGACCGCTCTGAGAATCAGGTTTCCGGTCTATAATATAATAGAGTGGGGAGTTTATCTTTATGATCCCTGCAGCACTGAATTAGCTGGTTTGTGACTGGTTGGGAAGTTCTGACACGGTAAAACTCTCATGTGTTTTTCTTTTGTGTAAATGGCATGTGGCGACTAAGTTAGTTATAAGCTATCATATTAATGATCGTGGTGATAATTATATTATTAATAACTAGAAATGTTATTTAAAATTTTGTATGTCAGGTTCTGTGTTAAGCACTTTACATTTATTTTATTTTTATTTTTTCAGAGAGAACCTCTGAAGCAGGAGCTATCGTTATTCCCATATTACAGATGAGGCAACTGAGAGTATAAAAGATGAAGAAATTTACCGGAAATTGAATAGTAAGTGGCTGAGCCAGGATTTGAAAATAAATCTGCTTAATGCAGTCTGTTTTCTTCTTCTGGAAGTAAGGATCAGTTTCTGTTTCTAAGCTGGAAATGTGCTCTGATTTCATACAAAGATTTCCAGATTCCAAGTGTGGCTGGGATGGGGCTTGGTGAAAATATTTATGCCAAACTCAATGGTGTCTTGAAAGGTTCACACAGGCCTCTCTTGGCTTAGACAGCTCCAGGCTGGAGGTGGCCACCTGCAGCATAGAGACAATTTGTGAAGAGGAGACAGAACTCAGGGGTTAAATGGAAAATACAAACCTCTTCTGTGATGCTGGGAATTTCATAAGATCCACTCAGGCATCTTCAAACAGCATTAAATACAAAGTAAAACAGTCTACCCTCAGGCTAGAATTTGTAGACGACTTACCTGCAGGAGAATATAGCTAAATTTCTGCCTGAAGACAAAGGATCAGGGCTTACATTTACAAAGTGGAAGGAAAAGCAACGTATACACACACACACACACACACACACACACACAGACACACACACATATGGGTTTTTTTCTGAATGTATATTTCTTTTTTGTATTGCAACTTTATATATATATTTTAGACATAAATGTATCATTTCACCAGTGAGACTTTTTATGCCAAATCAATACCTGGCAGACTGACTTTTGCATTATTTAATGTCCTTACCTACTGGGAGGGACAGGTACTATCAGCCTCAATGTTCTCATATTTCTGTGGTCTTTAAGTTTCTGCAAAGGATTCACCCTTGAAAGCAAATTCTCTGGGGTATGTTGCTCTCCCTCAAGTTTGGCTTTTTTCTTGCTGCTCAAGTGGCTTGGGTTCTTCAGCCAAGATGACTTAACCTATTGATTTTTAAAAGGGGGAGGAGCAAACTGCACAAAATGTTGTGTGATACTTGGAGTGGAGGAATGGGACATGTCCCAAGAGGCTTCTATGATTCTTTTTGAGCTAAACCCTCCTGGATTCCTGCACTCATAATTGGACTGCTCCTTGGTATACTATACCTAGCAAGATGGAATGGTGCTTGGACTGGGCCAGGAACCCTAAAGAACTTTCTCATCAGTGTTAGTTAAATAAAAGAGATGCATACACTTGTAATAACATTTAAAAGTTACTTTACTTGATAACTGCTCATAGACTTAAAAAAAAAACTTAGAAGAGGAAATTTGAAATATATTGGCACATAGTTTATCATTAAATATGGGAATTTCTGGGTCAGAAAAATGACATATTCTTCTGTTTAGGATGCATGCATTTTTAAAAGAATATTTTAGAAGTGAATATCTACTGGTGACAAGTTTGTGATAAGTTTTAACATAAGGAACTTTATTTTATCTACATTTTAAAGGACATTTTTACAGATTACAAAACTTCAGCTCACAGTTATTTTTATTTAGCACTTTGAAGATACTCCTTTGAAGATTTCTTTTCAAGCATCCATTATTATAGTCAAGAGGTTTTGTAGTTAGCATGGTGGTTAATTTTATTTCACAAATTGACTAGGCGACAGGATGCCCAGACAGTAGGTAGAACATTATTTGGAGTGTGTCTGTGAGGGTGTTTTGGGATAAGATTACCATTTAAATTGGAAGACTGAATAAAGCTTTGGCCTTCCTAATGTGGGTGGGCTTTATCCAATCGAGTGAAGGCTGAACAGAAAGCCTGGCCCTCCCTCAAGTAAAAGACGATCCTTCCTGCTTGACTGCTTCCAAACTAGAATATTGGCTTTTTTCTGCCTTTGGACTCAAACTGAAACTTAGACTCTTGCTAGGTCTCAAGCCTGCTGACTATGAACTGGAACTTACACCATTGATTCTCCTGGGTCTCCAGTTTGCTGATTTGTTCTGCAGATCTTGAGACTTGTCAACCTCTGTGATCACGTGAGTCAGTTCCTTATAATAAATGTCTTTCTCTCTGTATATACATCTTACTTGTTCTGTTTCTCAGGAGAACCCAGAATAATATGGTCAGTTTTTCATTTTTTTTGTAAATGAACTGTCTTACCCTTTTTGGCTGATTTTGACAACCTTTGTTTTTTGTCTTTGGTGGTCATCTTACCTAGTGTAGATTTTATGTGTCTTGGTTAGTAAATGTGCTTTTTGCATTTATAGATTTATTTCTTTCTTCTTAACCACTTTTAAAATGTTTATTTTCCACTATTTTCTCTATTCTCTCAGAGACTCTGATTAAATATATATTAGATCTTCTCATTCTATCCACCAGTCTTAGTTCATTAGGGCTACTGTAACAAAATACCATATATGGGATGAATTATAAACAACAGAAATTTATTTCTCAGAGTTCCAAGATTAAGGCACCAACAGATTCAATGTCTGGTGAGGGCCTGTCTCTTGGTTCATAAAGTGATGCCTTTTTGCTATGTTCTCTCATGGTGGAAAGGGCAAGGCAGTTCTCTGGGGCCTTTTTTATAAGGGCACTAATCCCATTCCTGGGACCTCTATCCTCATGATCTCATCACCTCCCAATGGTCTCACCTCCTAATACTATCATATTAATAACTAGTTTTTAACATATACATTTGGGGAGACATAATCAGACCATAGCACAAAATCAGGCCATGTTTTTGTCTTCTAATATTTTTGATCTTGTTCTTTGGGCTACAATCTGGATAACTATTTCAGATACATCTTCCAGTCTGTTAATTCTCCCTTCAGCCATAGCTATTATTTATCATATCCAATGAATTCTTTAAAATTTATTTTCAACCACTATACTTTTCATTTTATTTTGTACCTTTTCTAATCTGCCTGTTTTGTAGTGTTTAGTTGCTTGCTTTTTTATATTTAAAAAGTTTCATATATAGTTGTTATATATTTTATCTGTTAAGTGCAATATCTAACATTCTTGACTGACTTAGCCTAGGTTGTCCAGAAACAAGAAGTTATATGTGACTGTTTTTTAGTAAGTACAGTCCTAGGCAGCAGAAGTGAGAGCAAAGGTAGGTAGGTTAAGAAGGAGAGAAAGTCTCAATGAAGATGTGCTGTTAGCTGGCTGCTACTAAATTCAATGGATTATTCCTAGCATAGGTCTATGCTAGGCAATGACCCCTCAAGAAGCCATATAAAATACTTCCCAGGATCATCCATCTAGGGGAAGGTGTGAGAAAGAATGTGTCTATTGATTCCCTCTCTCTCATTGGTTAGTTTTGCCCATAGGGCATTGACTTCCCTACACTTCTGGTTTCCACATATATGGACACTGAGCAGGGTCTCTCCAAGTCTCACACCTTAGCATCATCAAGGAAGCCCTGGAACAGGAGGCAAGAAGCATTCAGAGAAGCATGCAATACAAGCATGAGGTGAGACACTTCCAGGCTGCATCTGCATAAAGTTGGTCAGGGTCCACACAGAGTTGGTCATGAGAGTAGTGACCAGTGTGTGAGCCAAATTAGGTCAAGCGTATCACAACTGGTATGTAAGATATATCCAATACTGTGTCCAAATGTGGCATTTGTTGTTTTTGCTGATTCTTGCTCATGATGGTTTATTTCCTTGTATGCTTAATGATCTTTTATTGTAAACTCTTAGTTGACTGATTTTAAATTTCTGGAATTCTGTGTGACCTAAATCAAGGATGCTTTCTTCCAGATAATAATTATATTGGCATCTGCCAGGAGCCAAAGGGTGCTACCTACCTGGGACTGTTTCAGATTTTCTTCTGGATTTCTTACTTAACATTAGTGTTTAAGGGTAAACAACTACACCCTTCAGCTGGCCCAAGTCATGGTCACCAGAATATAGTGCTAATACTGGCATTTACTTCAAAGTTTGCCTTCCATATTTGCTTACAGGTCACACTCATCTTTTTTTATCTTTCTTTGCTTTTGACAGAGAGGGTGGGTGCTTGTAGAGTTTCTGGGAGCCCAGCAATGCATTCAAAATTATGTTTTATAAGCATATAGTTGCTGTGCAGTGGGAGGGCACTTCTAAGTACCTAATTGCCAAACTCCTGGAAGAAAAGACCACTCTTTCTATTCTTTTCCATAAAGGAACAAGATGAGGATTACAGCCTAAAGAAAACTTCAGGAGATGTAACATAGTATCGATCTCATTCTAGATACGTATTTGAAGGCTGTGGATGTGTTCTCAAATCTTCCAGTAGGAACATGCTGGACCATTTCTTCTACTTTCAACCTACTGAACCATTTCTCCTGCTTCCTTGGAAAGGCTAAGTTCAGGCTGTCCTTGGAAAGGAAAAGATCAAACCAATTCATCTAATGTTCCTAGAAGCTGTGGCCTAGTGCCTGCTGGGGCATTAGCCATGCTTGACACCCCTTCTTTACAGACTTGGCTCTGGAGCAGGTGTTTTTTCAAGACAGTGCTGACCACAGATGTGAGTGACATAGACAGACAAGTGTGAGACATGAAAAATACAGGCTTTAGCAGCATGACCAGGTGTGTTAGGAGACATCTGGCCACTGAACCCCAGGGGGCTGGCCTCCTCCTGCTGGAAATGGAGTGGAGTGGGCATAGGCCACAGAAGGAGAGCAGAAACCCTGTGGAGATAAAATGGGGAAGCTATTAGACCCAGGAGATAGAAGTGGGACCTCTGTAACACTCTAAACACTCAAAAGAGCACTAAAACTGGAGGAAATTGAGGCATGACAGCTTGGCTGAGAATAGAAGTGAAATATGAAGTTCTGGACAAGAAGCAGGTTTTGCGCAAATGACTTAAGAATGCAAAAAAGAGCAGGATCACACAGAATGTTGGAGCTATAGAAGTTTAAGTATCATCCAATTTAGTGCTTCCAGCCGAGGACTCCTACCTCTGGTGGCATGAGAAGCTTTTGTCTAGTCCAAGGGCACGCCTTTATATACCACTTAACCCCTAAAGAGAAAGTTACTTCATTTTCAGATCTATTTCAATTCTCCTGTTTACCAAGAATGCCATTTTTACTTTTTAACAAAGATGTAAAGCATTTGGAAGGCAAAAATGCCCAGCTAGAACTTGATGACAGTGTTTTGTTTTCATTGAATTAATTTTTTTTTTGCTATTTTTTAGGTTCATCAAGTGATAGAAAGTTTCCTTTTACAGTAAATTTAATTTAGCAAAAAAGTGAGTCCATTTAAGAAAAAGTATTAAATAAAAAATGATATGGGCCAGATATGGTGGCCACACTTAAAATCCCAGCATTTCGAGAGGCCCAGGTGGCTGGATTACCTGAGGTTCAGGAGTTCCAGACCAGCCTGGCAAGCATAGTAGCCAGTGAAACCCCATATCTACTAAAAATACAAAAATTAGCTGGGCATGATGGTGCACGCCCGTAATCCCAGCTACTCAGGAGGCTGAGGCACAAGAATTGCTTGAACCTGAGAGGCAGAAGTTGCAGTGAGTGAAGATCATGCCACTGCACTCCAGCCTGGGTGACAGAGTGAGACTCTGTCTCAAAATAATAATAATAATAACAATAAAGATGGCAGATGTGGCACAAACACAAAGGTGATACAAGTATGATCAAGCATTAGGAAACACTGATCTGATACAATCTTCTGATTGTGTGGCTCAGGCACAGGAGAAATGGAGAGGAAATTACCTTCTCAAGGTCACATGTCCCATTAGTATCATAACAGGAAACACAGGCCAAGTCTCCCAACACCCAATCCACAGTTCTGTCCACCATCCCAGGCTGTGTCCCTAAACTTAACAACAAAATGAAACAGATTGCCTGCCTCTCATGCAGAGGCCGAGCCTAAAGTAAAAGGCCATTGTGCCCTGAGCTAAATGCCGACTTAAAGAGGATGACAAGACATTTGGAGATGTTAAGCAATGCTATTTGTTTTCTGCTGCAAGTTTACTCTTTCTTTCCCCTTTTCTCCTGTCCTATTTAATCAAGGAAGCTGTTTCTTAGGTGTTCATTTCTGTAAGAAAGGGATGTGACTGTCCTTAGTATTTAAATGACAGTGCTCTTAGAAGAAAGCAGAGGACTATGGGTATTGCAAAATGTTAGATAATCTGAGGGAAAACATTCTCCTTCTCACCCACACACAACTAGGAATGCTTCTCCTGGTCTTGGGAGTGTTAAAAAAAAAATGGAGGGAAAAACTACATGTGTAAAGATGAGGACGGGTCATGGAGAAGGAGATTCTAGACTCTGACTCTCAGGCCAAACCCCTGGCAAGCTAAGAATTCCAGGTGGGTTTATGGAATCTGAGAGCAGAGGGTCCCTGCTTCTCTGACAGAACTACAGGGAAGCAACAAGGTCACAGAGATGGAGTGGCTGCTTGGTGCACCTAGAGGGAGAAGGACGATGAGAGCCTCAGACAGTTCTGAATAGCATGGCACCAAAATAAAGGAGGGATTCACCAATGAAGAGACCATGCAGGTAGGGATGGGGAATGGTTTGGCAGTGACCAGCAAGGAAAGACAGCAGAGGCCCAAATAAGATGAGGAGACTTTTAAATAAGTGTTAGACTATAGAAAAAGAAGTTACATTTTCCACACCTGATTTGGTGGATTGAAATTCACATTAGATTTTAAAAAGTAGGAATAAGAGTATGGGCACACTCAGAGTGCAGAGCAGTTTAATAGCCGAATCCATGAAATGGCATTTGGATCAAATCTTAGAGGATGAATAGGATTCCAAAAGGCAGAAGGGATGGGAAAGGAACAGACATGCAATAAATCAGGGCTTTATTTTTGGTAAAGCAAAAGAACAAGTCTCCTAAGAGAGGTGCAAACAAAATGCAGTAGGAGTTCAAAGAAGGAGATTCTCACTGGAGAGGTGAGGGATCTTTTCCGGGGAACGTATCATGTCACCCAGACTTGGACAGGTGAGTAGAGAAAACTCTGTGATTTTCAGTTCATCTTCTGAGGAAGAAGATGACTTCATGATCAGGTTGCACAAATGATCCTGAGGTAATGGCCTAATGCTCCCCAGCTTCTACCCCATTTTGTGGTCTGGGCAGAGAATGGATGATTCTGGACGTTGATCTGGGGATAGCTTATGAAACCATGATGTATAAGGACTTTCGAGTTCTACAAGCCGGGGCTCAAATCAGTGATCTCCCTGGGCCTCAGTTTTCTCATTCAAAGAATGGGAACAATAAACTTACTTCATATGATTGTAGGGAAAATAGTAGATAATAGTAGACATAAAGCTTGGGACATGGTGTCTGGCATGGAGCAAGGTCCCAATAGCAATTGTTTTTCCCTGGAGACAGGAGAGAGACTGTCTTTTCTCATTTCTGTATCCCTCACTGTACCTAATATCATACCTTGTATGCAGAAGGGGCAATGAAGAATTTCTTGTTTTGACTTGCTCTGATTTAAAGAACATGTATAATTCAAAAAAAAAAAAAAAGGAAATAAAATCAGCATTTGTTGTATCACCAGCTGTTAGATGAACAGATCAGAGAAAGTTTTCCATTAACCAGTGCAGTTTTTCTTTCTTTGGCTGTCAGTCAGCACAAAGGTAATCCCAGGAATCAAGGCACTGAAAAGTGAATTTCTGGCTGGACTGATCACAGCAACCCTGACATCATACAGCCACTGCTTTCCATAATCAATGCCAGAGCTTAGTTTATTCACCTTATGAGTCCCTTGTGAAATTCCAAATCCGGTACCTGGATGGTAACATTTCCCCTAATTGATGCATGTTTGCTCTGGGAAAAACATCCTGTTTGATTAATTTGGGGTTTGATTTTCCTCCTCCTGGTGCTATGATTTTCATGGACAGAGTCATTCTTTTGATGCTTTGCATGTGGTGGAGGGAGATAGATCTATGGGCAGTGAGCTGGGTCCTAATGCTAGCTTCCTGACTTTGGGGAAACTTTTCTACAGGAAAAGACCCAGAAATGACAGCCCTCGTATATCTTGATACAACATTTTCACCTAGTGTTAGGAAAGGAAGGAGAGTAACAATGAGCACTAGACAGTGGGTTAGATAAATTATATGCACAATTATGTAATCATTATGGATTCCATTTGTAACATGAGAAAACTGAGGCTCAGAGAAATAAAAATCACAAACTCAGTAAAGAGTAGAGCTTTTGTTCAAGTTCCTTGTTCTTTCATCTCCATTATAGTTTAAAAAAGTTAAACTAGAATAGGTTCATAAGAAAGTAGACTTATTTTTTAAAGAAAAGTGTCCATAATTCTACCATCACCCCTCATAGCATGTATCTTCTTGCTGTCTTGTCCCGTTTGCATGCTTTTTTTTGGTATGGTTGAAATCATACAATTCAAAGTATTACATAGCAAGTCCTTAAACAAATATTGTCTTAGAAATAGCTTTACTGGAGTCTCAGAAATAAAAATTTCATCTCCATTTATTGAACCCAAGAAAATAGTAAAGGAACCCCTGGAGGGTCTAGATGGAGACCTGCCTCTTGGGTCTTAGTAGATCTGGGGAGGAAGAGGGTTTGCTTAATGATGACTATAGGATACAGAGTATCCCCTCACAGTGTAGTTATCCTGTCATGTGTCATTCTGTCGAGGATTCCCAAATGGTAACTCCTGTTTAGACCTCTTCTCTGGATTTCTTGAGTAACCTATTGAGCGCTATTTTCCTTTGTATGTTTATATCTCAGCAAGAATGTCCAGTCTCTTTTTGAAGAGTTTTCTCCTTTATCTACAATATACCAGAAAGCCCTGTGATTGTGAGCAAACAACTTAAAAGTTACTTAGCCTCAGTTTCCCTGTTCTAGACTAAAGGGTTAATAGCACCTATCTTAGAGAATGCTCAGGAGAACTCAATAAGATAATGTGGGCATTGTGCCTACAGCAATTGTTCAAATATGCTGCGAAGAGAAGATTAAATGCTCACTTTTGGTTTCCTAACAACTCAGTGAGCCCTAGGATACAAACATCCCCATAGAAGGCAAGGGATGGGTCAGGTGTGGTGGCTCATGCCTGTAATTTCAGCACTTTGGGAGGCCAAGGCAGACAGATCACCTGAGATCAGGGGTTCGAGACCAGCCTGGCCAACATGGTGAAACCCCATCTCTACTGAAAATACAAAAATTAGCTGGGCATAGTGGTGGGTGCCTGTAGTCCCAGTTACTTGGGAGGCTGAGGAAGGAGAATTGCTTGAACCCAGGAGTCGGAGGTTACAACTGAGCCGAGATCATGCCACTGCACTCCAGCCTGGGCAACAAGAACGAAACTCTGTCTCAAAAAAAGAAAGAAAGAAAGAAAGAGAGAAAGAAAGAAAGAAAGAAAGAAAGAAAGAGTCAGGGGATGAAGAGATAATAGGTATCTTGTCCCACAAAACAGTTGTTTTTATTTTGAAGGTGGGAGGAAAGAGAGATATAGTAGAGTCTCAGAAGATAGGTGCTTCAAATGCAGCACTGAGAGTAGTTCTTGAAGACTTGGAGTAGTACACCCAGGACTGGTTCTGCTGAGGCTAGGAGGCTGGGGTGGGACAAACAGATGGTCTTTGAACTCCCTGCTGCTGGATACATGGAATTTGGCTGTGAGTGTACAATAGAGAAGAGTTATGATGTGACAAAGCAACTGGTCTTAAGAAACTGCAAGAAGGGCCAGAAAATAACCATATCGCTCCAAGGAATCCCCAGACCCAGCTCTGGTAGGGGGAGAGAGTCTTGGGTATTTATCCAGCAGGCCCTTAGCTTTGTCCAGCTTTGGAATGTGCTAGATAATGTTGATGCTTCAGAAAGATCCAGCTTAGTGCTTTGGGATCCCAGCTCATCATTGTCCCAGTTCTTGTTCCTGCTATGTTGCTCTTGGAGCTGTCATACTTCTCTGGCCACAGTGAGATTGCTTACAGGGTAAATAAATTAAACTCATCCAAGTTATCCAGGAGCTTAAGAAAAGGAGAAATAACCAGGATTGAGATTATTTGGAACACTTAACTTATTTTGAGTAAGCATAAGAATAAGAATAAGAAGTCCTGAAATTGAAGATAATACTCCTATCTACCTAAACCTAAACCTGCAGATTAGCAAGGGCTACTTGAAAGAGTGTGTAGATAGCTCTGTAACTTCATCTTGAATGAGGACTGGAGCTTAAGTGGGGAGGGAAAGTGGGGGAGGGAGGGCTATGAACTATGCCCACGGAAAGCTCACATTGCAATTTAAGAAGCCAATATTAGGGTTACCACATATCTTGATTTGTCCAGGAGGTCCCAATTTATGCTTCTTATCCCTGTGTACTTATTAATGGTGAGCTCTACTTTAAAAACTTTCTTGATTCAACAAATAAGTTAATGGTTACCCAGCTGATATCATTAAGATGGCATTGACAAATACCTATTTTGAAGGAATATGTATTTCAAAGTATTTTGAACACATATTTTGAAATGCTGTAAGCATTTTGGATAAAAAAGTCATGCTTCTATGTAGGAAACTTCAGGATTCCTGGGAGAGGACTTGGCAGCATCTTAGGGAATGAGATAGCCCAGTGGTCAGGCCTTGTGTGGCATTTAACCAAAAAGGGCTTGACCTTGTCTGATACAAGCTCATGCAGTTGATGCCCAGTACTGCTGGTGCTAGACCCTTATGATGAAGGATCTGACCCATAAGAACTCTGGCTTCCTGTGTGTTAGAGCCCTATTAATTCCACTGATAGTGTAGGAGACTGGCATATGTTGCTCTGCAGATACTCAGCTTAATGCCTTATTCTTCATGTCTCAAACAAGTTAGCCAGAATATTGTACTATGGGCTTGGGGGTGGTGGTAGTAATAAGAGGTGGGAGAAGGGATGTATTTATAGCCATTGCTATTACTGGGCTAAACTGGGCCAGCAGACCTGTTCAAAGCTCGAGTGATTTGGATCATTTATTTGTCTGGGATGCTGAGGACAGTCAGGGCTCCCATTTATTAGGGACAGAGGAAATAGCACAGTAAGCATTGTTTCACTTAATGCAAATTGAAAGTACCCAGGGGGGAAGTAAATATATTCTATGGAACTAGAAAGGTCATGTCATGTTTTCTGAGAAGAACTGGGGAGAGGGGAAGCAATAAGTCACATCTCTGCAGGGCAGGTCTGAGGAAGCATAAAGGAATAATGGATAATGGAAGAACCAAGCCCATTGTTGCTTTTCCTAATGCCCTTTTAGTCAGTCAATTGGTCTATCAATCAATCGACCAATCAATCCATCACTAAGCACACACTGAGGACCTACTATGGGCCAGCCCCTAGGACAAGTAGAGAAGATATCCAAGCCACAGTTGCTCTCATCAATGAGCTCATTCTTCAGTTGGGAATATGAATAGGCTATGCCAGCCCTTGTCTTCCTCCACCGTTATTAACTACAGACTCAATCATGTGCAATCCCTGACCCAAATTCTACTGGTCGGGCAATACAAAAAAAGGCCCAGCTCCTCCAACAGGCAAGGAAAGAAATTAATTGTGCAAAGAAGTTAATTGTACATCCAACAGCATGAGATCTGTTGTTCTTGGGGCTTACTCCAGACCTTTATTTTCCTTTTAATTGAAGGTGACTCCCAACCCCTGCTCAGAGGACAGCTCAACCTCAGCTTCCATTCCAGCTTGACAGTACCTGTAGAGACAATGTGATTTAAAGGACAACTAATCTTTGGATTCTAGTGGTACTGGTTTGAATCCTGCCCCTGCCACTTTTTTTGTGTTGATTCAGTTACATAACCCTTTACTGCAAAAAAAGAGATGATGTTATCCAGTTTAAAGATATTATAAGGAATTAATGAAGTACTTGGCTGTATAACCTAATACAGAGAAGAGATTAAACTGATGGTAGCTATTAGCACTGTTGTTATTACTGGTAGCAGTAGTAATAGTATTAGTAGTAGATGCCAAAATCATTGTAGTTGTTTTTCCCACAAGGAATGAATTCCTGCTCTAGTGAATAAGGTCTGTTCCCAGGCCCATGGTTTTCCTGGCTTCTTCTCGTTATAGTCAAGTATGTCTTCACTGGCCATGACTTGATATCTTCTTACAAAGAGACCAATCAAAACATTAACGATGCTCCTACTTGGGCATCAATACTGGCCCTAATCAATCTTGAATTTACTGTGTCTCCATGGACGTTTTGTTCAAGGCTCGCCTGGATAACCCAACAAAGGACTGGCCTCACAGTTGATATGGTTTTTCTAAAATAGTCCCACCTGGTTCTGGATTCTGCCCTCACTTACCTGTCCCTGCTGCCAAGACCCTTCTCTTCTTCATGACAAAGTCTATATAGTTTAGGACAAACAATTTCAGGAAATCATGTCAACTACCAGGGCAGTGGCATAGTAGGTTGGTTTATGGCTGCTTTTGGAATAAAGCTGGAGAGAAGCAGAATTCCCAAGGACTTGGCTAAATCCAAGTCCTAAACCCAAGCTGGAGAGAAGCAGAATTACCAAGGACTTGGCTAAATTTAGAGGTGGCTAAATGGATGTTTGGAATAGTAATTCAAGGCAGGGTCCTGATGTGAGCAATGGCATGGAAAGACAGCCACATATTTGGCCATACTGTGGTCGGAGTATAGGGAAATAGTCTAGCTAAAAGGTCTTGAAGATCAAACAAAAATGTTTGGATTTACTCCTTGACAAAGGAAGGATGTTAACTTTGAAAATCCATGGGATTTCCCAACACAGAGATGCTCTTAAATAATTTATCTTATAAGAATAGACTATTCCTGTAGCTTACTCTGAGCCAATTAGCTGGCTAGAGCACTTGCCTCATCTCCCCTGTCCTGTATGCTGTTTATTTCCTTTGGTCCCCATCATACCTGGTCAGCACTCTTCCTTTCTGCTATTTTTGCTCAACTTCTCTTGAATTTCTTCACTTTATTTCCCCATAAAATCCATCCTTTACAAGAATAATCTCTCTATACATGCATAGAGATCTATTTCATTTCTGTCCTCTTCTCCATCATGAACCATGATATTATGAAATATATATATTTGGCGTTTGTCATCATTTCCTGACATGCAGCTTCTAAAATGCTTGTAGATAGGGATGATAAGAGAATCTTTTATTTCAATATTTGGCCTTTGACCCCCAGTTCCTTACATAAACTTCCTAAGACTTTTGTAATGTCCTGAGTGGTATGAGTGTCTTTTGTTCTAAAGAGACCACTCTTGGTGGGCTCCTGGATAGCCTCAGGATAAGGGCTGGTTGCTAGAGGGATCAACTATATAATTAGAGAGTTGGAAGTTTGAGCCCCACCCACGAGAGAGGGGAGAGGGTCTGAAGGTTGAGTTGGTCACCAATGGTCAATGAGTCAATCAATCATGCCTATGTAATGAAGCATCCCTAAAAACCCAAAAGGGCTGGGCTTAGGGAGCTTCCAGACAGTGGAACACTTGGAGGTTCCTGAAAGTTGCGGTGCTTGGAGAGAGCATGGGAGCTTCAGGCCCCTTCCAACATACCTTGCTGTATGTATCTCTTCCATCTGGCTGTTCTTTATCATAAATGAGTCCTATGAGCCACCAAAGCACATTAATTGAAACTGAGGTAGGGGTTGTGGAAACCCCTGATTTATAGGCTATTGGTCAGAAGCATGGTGACAACCTACTAGTTGTGACTGGCATCTGAAGTGAGGGACAGTCTTGTGAGACTGAGCCCTCAACCTGTGTGTTCTGAAGCTATCCTCAGGTAGATAGTATCAGAATCAAATTGAATCAGAGGATATCCAGCTGGTGTCTGCTGGAGAATTGCTTGCTTGGTATGTGGGGAAACACTCCCGCACATCTGGTGTCAGAAATGTTGAGTTGTGTGAGAATACAGAGTAGGGAAAACACTTTGGTTTTGTTTTTTCCTATTGTAAGGTAAACTTTTATAGGTAGGTTTTTCTCCTCTTTCTGTGAATCAGAGAAGTCAGACACAGTTGATGAAAATTCGATATTATCTTTGCTTTCTCTAGAGAAATGCAACTTTTCTTGATTGAATTCTCGGGTTTATATTATGACCACATCATGTTCTCGGTGAGTAAGGAAAATTTGTTTTGATTATTTTAGGAAAGATTTCATTCAACTTTACAAATATATTGCATTTTTCAACATCAGAAACTAGAGAATTAGATGGGCTGCAATTTCGATAAAATTATGTTGGCCCCACTAAGGATTTTTGAACCACAAGTCCTGGATCCTCATCCTTCAATCTAACTGTAGACAAAAATAAGTTTGAATTTGCTTCTGAAGTGACCATAACTTCCGAATGCCAAAAAAGGATATGAATTCTAAAAGAAAAGACCTTGTTTTAACTGTGTTTTAGTTATCGTTCTTAAAAATCAAATTGTATTTAATTAAATAATTTATGATATTTCTTTACCAAAATATATTAATTTCTATATGAAATTGAAGACCTCCTGGGAAATTCTTCCTCAAGGTTACTGGACTTTGCCTATACTCCTGAACACTTGTTATTCTTTCCCTGACTATGCCCTGTTAGAATCCTTTGAAGCTTTTTCCCTGGTTTCCTTCTATCTTTATGCCACTCGTAAACTATTATAGGGTTTTACCCTTTGTAGTAGCTGCAGGTTCCACATTTACAGATTCAACAAACAAGAATAAAAAACAATTCAGACAAAAAATAATAACAAATAACAATACAACAATAAAAAATAATACAAATAAAAAACACCACAGTATAACACCTATTTACATAGCATTTACACTGTATTTGGTATCATAAGTAATCTAGAGATGATTTAAAGTATACAGGAAGATACACATGGGTGCTGTACAAATAGGACACTATTTGATATAAGGGACTTGAGCAAATACGGGCCACTGGGTACTAGAGCTGCCACCTCTGGGTGCAGTCACCATGAATGCCTTGTATCTGCTTGGGGCTGCTGGGAAGGTGCCCTGGAACCAGTCTCCCATGGATACCAAGGGATGACTATACAATGTTGACATGTGGCTTCAATTACCAGCTATTTACAGATATAAGGCTCATTTATCTTTTTTTTTTTCATAATTTTCCTGTATCCTAACACCTTTTCACTGGAGGGCCATTCCATAGTGTAATTCTTCATCTGGATAAGATACAACTTTCTATTTCTGCAGGAGAAGATGGATGGGAACAGTACAGGGTGCTGCATTGTGCAACTCCAGGGGATACATTCTCATCATAATTTGTATGAATAGCTGTGCACTGCATAATTCTAGGAAGCATCAGTTTTACTGTGGTCTCTTATTAGGTGACCTCTGTGAAGCTCCTGGACATGCTATTTATGTGCACTCTAAATTTGAGCAATTCTGTGGCTCTGGGCAGATACTTCATCTCACTGTTTCCTGGAAGTTAGGATATGGGTGTGTGACTTACACTTGGCCAATCACATGCTCTCACTTAATAGTTTAAATCTCAACAAACGAATGCAAAGATGCAAGGCAGTGATGAAAAAGGCATTGCATGGTGGCTGTACCCAGTGGTGGCAGCACTAGTACCCAGTGGCCAGTAGCAGAAACAGAGTCCAGTGGCAGTGTTGTCTAGCAGTGTTGGTAGCAGTGGCAGGTGTGCCAGTAGTGTTATCTTAACAAGACTGATACTGAAGCATCTGGGCTGTGACTCCTGCTGCTGGTCTCCTCAACTACCTGCCTATTGAGCAAGACCAATTCTAAAGCCTTTCTTTGGATTCTGTGGCCTATCTGGTATGCTTTCAATGAATTGCTTTGCTGCTTAAATCAAATATAATTGGTTTGCAATTGAAAAACTCATTACAGAAATTGGTAACAGAAAGAGGCATATGTGGGCATATTTGTTTTCTGTTGCTGCACAACAAATTCCTACAAGCTTAGCAGATTCAAGCAACACATATTTATTACCTCTCAGTTTCCGTAGATCAAAAGTCTGTGAACATAGGTTACCTGGGTTCTTTGCTTCATGGTCTCATTAGGCTGCAATCCAGGTGTTAGCCAGGATTTTACATATATATCTATTATGTAATAATTATATATTATATATGTGTGTGTGTGTATATTATATATTATATATATGTGTGTGTGTATATTATGTATATATGTGTATATTGTGTATATATATACACTATGTATATAGTGTATATATATATGTATATTGTGTATATATGTGTGTGTGTATTATATATTATATATATGTGTGTGTGTGTGTGTATATATGTGTGTGTATATATATATATATATATATACATATATCTTGAAGAGTCGCAGGGAAGATAACCAAATTCAAGATTATTCTTATAGGTTGTGGAGTTCTACCAATTGAATATGGATCAGTTCTTGTGTCACAGTTAAGGTGCTTATGAGGAATAATTGAGGCTCTAAAAGTAGTAGGGGGGATATGTGGGAGGATTCAGAAAACTTGGAATTTCCCTTGATATCAATTTGTCTCTGTCTCCCCCAGCCCACTAGGCATCCTTTTATCCTTGTCTGACGAGACTATTTTATCTCTACTTTTAGATCTTGAAAGAGGAATCAAATTGTCCTCTTGGACTACATCTTCGGTTGTAGAAACGTAACTAGAGTTAGCTCTTCATATAGTTCCAGGGTCCAATTACAAATCAAACCTCATAAAGAAGATTTACCCTACAAAGAAATTAAAGTGCAAGATATCTTCTCATAATGAATCTGTCTCCCATTTTTCTCACTTCCCCTGACTTATTAAGATTTTAAAATATAACAACGCCTGGTAGTGGTGAGAGTGTAAGTGAACAGGCTTTTTCATATACAGGGAAGGGGTGTTTAAATTTGCATAAACTTTCTTGATAATTTGGTAAAATGCATCAGACAACTTAAAAATGTGTATACCCTTTGAATTAGTAATTCCATTTCTAAAAATAAATCCTAAGGATATAATAATGCAAATGTGTAGAGATTTAGCTACAATAATGTTCATCATAATATTAAAATAGCAGAAAATTAGATAAACCTAAATTTCCAACAGAAAGAGATTAGTTGAATAAATTTTGGTATATCTATGCAATGGAAATTCTTTACAGCTATTAAAACATTATGTTATGGAAGAATATTTATTGGTAGGGAAAGATGATCATTATACTTTTAAGGTAATTCAACAGGTTATAATATAATATGCACAGTATGATTTCTTATATTTGTTTGTGTGTCTGTACATGTGGATGAGACATAAATAAGCTTGAACATATTCACACCAAAATGTTCACAGTGGTTATTCTCAAGGAAGATATTATGAGTAATTTGTATTTTCTCATTTTCTTTTTTTATGTTAATTTGTAATCTTTCCAGGGAAAAATTGCAACTACCCAAAGTCTCATTCTCCCAGAGAGATGATCAACCTGTTCTTACTCTTATATAAGAATGGTGGAAAGAGAGCCTTTGTGATGATTATTTTATCTAAGATGCTTATTTCACAAATGAGGAAATAGAGTTTCACAGAGGGATTCCTACAGCAAGTCAGAATGTACGGAAGAAGTAAATTCCAGAACCCCTGTGATTTAACTGGAGTTTCCTTCTCTCAAAGCTGTCTCCTGAAATAACAAAAGGACTAGTAGAGAATTCTGGCTTGTTGCTTTCAAAGTATGCTTTTAAAATGTAGCTGTCAAAAGAGATACTTCAGGAACTATAAGGGTGGGCACAGAGGTAGGTGAAACACTGTCCACTTGGATTGCCTAAACTGAGCTGCATCGAAAGCAGGTCTGCTTGCCAAATTTTATTATTTTGTTTTGTTTTCATTGTGGACATAGTGTTCTTTTCCTTCCCTTAGTTAATATGATCCCCAACTGGTATCAGTCAGGATTCTTTTGTTGGAAGTATTGGTAAATCTAACTTAAAATGGCTTATAAAATAGGAATTTATTTGCTTTTGTAGTTATGAAGTCAAATGGGGGGCAAGCTTCAGGGATGCTTCAATCAGATCATCAGTTTTGTTTCTCTAATATATTCTAAGCTCTTTTCTTCTCCATTTATTGTCTTCTTCCTCTGCCTGGCTTTCCTTATTATTTTGTTTTTTAGTTATATACAGGGAGCAACAATGCATGTTCCCTCTCCCCATTTCCCACAAAACCATCAAATTGAATTTCTCTTATTTGCTCTGATTAGAATATTCCAGAGCCAATCACTGTAGTTACTGAAATATTATGCACTATTCAGCTTAGTCATTACTGCGTCAAAGGGTGGGTGAGGGTACCTTGATTGGCTTAGTAGACCAGTCTACTGCCATAGGCCAAATTCATCCTGCTGCCTGTTTTTGTAAATAAAGTTTTATTAGAACACACCCAGAGTCTTTTGATTTACTTATTGCCCATGGCTGCTTTCATGGTACAACAGAGTTGAGTAGTTGCAACCATCTGGCTCACAAAGCCTAAAATATTTACTCCCTGGCCCTTTTTGGAAAAGTTTGCTTATCCTTGGTCCATGCTTCTCCCCTAATAGTCAATCCTACCCAAACCTTAAAGTTGCTGTAGAACAGGAAGAATGGATGTAGTAGGGAAAACTCTAAGCTAGAGTGTAGACTCTACAATCCATTAGAAAAATTCCATTTCTGACAGTCCAATTCAGACAAATCCTTCAAGTTCACCTGGCACTGCCTTTTCTCACTACCATAGAGAGGGCTGTGTTCCAAAGACCTCTCTCACTCTGTAATCCTAGTTGGCATTAATTTACCACCAGCAAGTCCCTGCTCTACTTTACCTCCATCCCATCCCTTGGCCCAGTGTTATCCTTTTCTCTGGGTCTTCTGCTGTACTGGGTTGCTCTGCTTAAGTGCCAAGAAATCCTTGCTGAAAATAAGGCAAACACAGCTGGGGTTACCCAGTCTTCCCTTTGTACAGGTGACTCCGTGGACACCCAACTACCCTAAATGTTCCAGTTGAGCGTTCTCTGCCAAGTTTACATCCACTTTCTTGCCAATGCTTTCATCACATTTGAATACTGTTTTCTTCTCCAAAATCAATGTGTTTGCTCTCTTTGGGAGGTAACTTAGGATAATGACTAACATTGGTTGTATACTAGGCTAAGGATAGATACGTGATATCTCTTAATCTCCACAAAACTCTAAGAGGTAAGTTTTATTTATAGACACCCATTTTAGAGATAAAGAAATCAAGGCCTAGCTAGGTTCAATACTTTTTTCTGTAGTCATTATTTAGTAAGAGATGGAACAGATTTGAACCCAGGTCTGACTGAATCCAAAGTGCCAAGTACTTAACTTCTAAACCATATGCCTCTTCTTGTTTCTATCACAAAAGCAACTGTCTCCAAAATATTTATCTGAATCCTGTCTAGTTTTTTTCCCCATTTTTTCAGTTCTTCAAGGAACCTTGTAAACTAGATTTACAACCATCCCATCCTCTCCACTTTGGTTCTGATAAGGTTAATCTTCTTCTTCTTCTTTTTTTTTTTTTTTTAAGCTAGAACTAGAATATGCCCTTGGAGACCTTAATTTATATATAACCAAATGAGGGAGAAACAGTTGACCAGAGGCAGACTTAGGGCAATTGAACAACAGGTCCCCAGTGTCTTTCCTTGCTCACATCCCATATTCCCATCTTCTAGCAGGAGAGAGGTTCTCATTCCAGTGGGTCCTTCGTAGGAGTCCAGCATTCAGCACACAGGCAGATGGCTGAGGCAATTCAGCCATGGCTTCTTACCCTTAAACCAGTGGTTTACATAAAACCTAGGAAAGTGAAGCTCAGAGAAGATAAATCTTGCTTCATGTGCTGTGTGCTAGTGATAGAACAGGAAAGCAGGATCACGTGATGATTAAAAGCTTGGGTGTTGAGGCCAGATGCATATGTGAATTCCAGTTTTGCCACTCTCTGACTATGGAAACTGGCAAGGTACCTCAATTCTCTAGGTCTCACTTTCCATATCTTTAAAGTGGTGATTGTAGTAATACCTACCATATGGGGTTACTGGGGAGACCTAGTCAGGTAAAGCACATAGTCTTTCCCATAAATGCCAGACAGGTAATAAGTGCTTATTAAACGCCAGCTACAATTAGAGCCCAAGTGTCCTCCCCTGCCATGGATGGCTCTTTCCACTTCATGGGCACTGTCGTTTGTTGAGGTCGTCCACGCTTCTCATTTTCCTCCTTAGGCTCACCATGAGGTACAGCCTTGTACCACCCCCGTGTGTCTCCTCGAATTTTCTGGCCTTGCCTCTGAGCTCAGTCTGGGATTCTGATGACACCAGTTGCCCAGTATGGCTTCCATTAACTGTAAGCATTTGTCCTCTCCTCCTTCTGTGCCCTGGAAAATGAATGTCAAAACACCAGACCTGTTGCAAAGGGCTTTTTCTTCCCCTCACTTAAGAGTCCTCAGAGGTCAAAAGAAAATAGATTTAAATGTTTCCCAGTCAAATGCAGCCCTCACAGGGCTCTACAATGGACCCACCGTAGGAGCTTTTTACACCTTCCCCAGCTGCCAGCTGCAAATTGATTTAATATTGACTTCCCTGGGGTTTGCCTCAAGTCATTGTAGTCAAGAATTGCAGAGTGCATCTTCCATTAGTTGTGATTAGTGGTTAAAGCTACTTTTTTTTCTTCCTTAGAAGGTGAAGGAAATAGGAGTTTCTCTTTGGAGAAGAGAACTGAGTGGAATATTCACTCTGCGTCTTTTTTCCCTGGGTTTGCAAGTTGTGATTGATGAAGTCAGCTTTCAATAAAGCCCGTAACTGAACGGACAAATATCTAAAAATAAGTTCAAAGAGAAACAGAAGAAAAGGCTTTGACCATAAATCATTCATAGGATTCCTCACATGAGCAGAATAGAAACAAGACTGCCACATTCTCAGAATCACAGACCGCCACAGAGCTCCTCTATGGACTTGGAAAGGAAGGCCTAGCTGGGCGTGTAGGTCTCAAGACTCCCAGGTTGGAATCTTGGCTTGTATCCACTGTACTGGCTCTACCACCCTGGAGACTATCAGCCTTACATGTACCACTTTTATTTTCTGAAGCTGTTTCCCTCTCTGTAAATTGAACATTGATCTCCCTGCATTATTTGAAAAATTATTGAAAACACTGAAAACATAAATGGAAATGTGCCTGGAAGAAAGTGGCACCAGCACTTCATAGGTTGACAGCAGATGTGTGTTGAATATAGATAAAGTATACTTTTCTTTTTTTGGCAGTGGTGAGGGGATTATCTGATATTTTGAATTACAGTAACCCCCCCCACCCCCATGCCCGCCCAACGCTGCTTATCCATGGGTTTTAGTTGTCCATGGTACAGTACAGTAAAGTATTTTGAGGCAGACCACATTCATGTAACTTTATTACAGTATATGTTTAGAATTGTTCTATTTTATTATTAGTTATTGCTGTTAATCTCCTACTATGCCTAATTATAAATTAAACTTTATCATAGCCATGTATGTATAGGGAAAAGAAACACAGTATATGTTTCTTTGGTAGTATCCAAGGTTTCAGCCATCCCTTGGGGGTCTTGGAACATACCTCCCTTGGATAAGGGGAGTGACTATTTCTCCTCTCTATTAAATTCATCTTCATTTCCTTTTTTTTTTTTTTTTTTTTTTTTTTTTTTTTTTTTTTTTTTTTGTTGAGACAGAGTCTTGCTCTGTCTCCCAGACTGGAGTGCAGTGGCGTGATCTCGGCTCACTGCAGCCTCCACCTCCTGGGTCCAAGCGATTCTCCTGCCTCAGCCTCCTGATTAGCTGGGATTACCAGCATATACCACCATGCCCGGCTGATTTTTATATTTTTAGTAGACACAGGATTTTACCCTGTTGGCCAGGATGGTCTCCATCTCCTGACCTCATGACCTGCCCATGTTGGCCTCCCAAAATGCTGGGATTACAGGTGTGAGCCACTGTGCCCAGCCATTTTCCTAATTGGATTTGGAGCGCTCACAGGTGCTTAGAACACTTGTAGATTGTTTGAGTCCACTGGGTTATTGACTCTTCTTTGTTCAGTGCCCACAGCTGACCTTATGTGTGTTATGGTCTGTATATCTTTTAAGTGGTCATATACAACATGTACTGGCTAAATCAGAGGAGGTAAAATATATCTTTTGACACTAGCATATTCTTTTTCTTTTCTTTTCTTTCTTTCTCTCTTTCTTCCTTTCTTTCTTTCTTTCTTTCTTTCTTTCTTTCTTTCTTTCTTTCTTTCTTTCTTCTTTTTTTTTTTTTTCAGATAATTTGAAGAGAACTGCACTGTCTCCCAGACTGTGTTGCTCTGTCACCCAGACTGGAGTGTAGTGGCACAATCATGGCTCACTGCAGCCTCAACCTCCTGGGCTCAAGAGATTCTCCCACCTCAGCCTACCTGGTAGCTGGGACTACAGGCATGCACCACCATGGCTGACTAATTTTTGCGTTTTTTGTAGAGACAGGGTTTCACCATGTTGCCCAGGCTGGTCTGGAACTCCTGGGCTCAAGCAATCCACTGACCTGGGCCTCCCTAAGTGCTGGGATTACAGGTGTGAGCCATAGCATTCAGCCTACACGAGGATTTTCTACAGTCCAGGTTTCCTTCCCAAAACTGTGTAAGGTGAGTAGAGCAGATATCATTCTCACCTACATTTTTCAGGAATGAAACTTGAGATTCAGAAATTTTATTAACTTGTCTATATCATAGAGTGATTGAACGGAAAAGCCAAAGACTAAAGCTTGGGTTTCTTGAGTACCTTTCCAGGGTTATTTCTACCATCAATGGATCAGGGAAGAGCAGCTTATGTAAAAACCATCACTGGCCCATGATCTGTAGCTCTACTCTGCATCTAATTGCCAATGGACAAGTCAAGTGAAAGACTAATTGTCAAAATGCAATGTATTTGTAAACAGGCAGGTTAATTAGCTTAATGGAACTTAATGTGGGGATGACATTTTACAGTTTCTAAAATGCTTTCATATGCACTATCTCACTTGATCTTAGAAACAGGCCTGAGGGTAAGCTTACTGTTACTAGTTTGCCCATTTACTGTTGGGAAAAATGAGACTTGGAGTAGTACAATGACTTACCCAAAAGCACATGGACAAAAAATGTTGGAAGCTATGTCCACGCCTGTTCTATCAATTCTTTCATATTTCTGTTAAACTAAACTCCATCTAGTAATGTACAGGTAAGATATTTTTAGCAATAATCATCAATGAGATTATGTATTTAATAAGTTTTCACGTGCCAAACCCAGTGCTGGGTGAAGTGTGATTAAATTATTAGTTAAATAAGCCAATACACTAAATATGTAAATTGTGTTAATTAACTAAAAAATACACTACTAGCTATTATTGTAAAAATGAGATGAATAACAACTAATTATTTCCTTCAATTCCTGGGTCTTATGTGATTGTTTCTTTTTTAGTAGCGTCTGTTGGTTCCTTGATGGTTTTCTTCCCATATGTGCCTAAGGGTGCTAACACTCATCTGCTCTGAAAACCCATCCAGGTCAGCTTCCTCCACCTCTGCTTCTAACCCTCCCACTTCCCTGAGATTCCCCTGGAGTTGTTTAGCTGCTCAGTCCCTTCATAATGATGGCTTGACTTTGATTTTACTATCTCCTTCAGATATTGACTCCTGATTGCCCCTCTTTGCTCTGTGTACTAGGTGCCTGGCTCTATGGCCAAGATGCTTAACCTCTCCAAACTTCAGTTTTCCTCATCTCTGCACTGGGAATAATAATAGTACCTACTTGGTAGGATTCTAAAGAGGATTAAATGAGGTAATAAATATAAAGTTCCTAGAGTAAATACCCAGTAAATGCTAGCCATTTGTATTTCTATTGTAGCCTTTATATAAGTGATATCTCTCCTCCATATTTTCCTGAGTTGCTAGAGCCAGGCTGGGTGTGGCACATACCCCTAGCTATCTAAGAGGCGATCTGCACAGGATCTATGAGGATTATCAGCAGGTACACTTTCTGAATGAACCCATGTGTTGTGGAATTGCACACTTATTGGTTAAGTTCGCCTCTTAACCTCTTGTTTTCAAAGCCCACCAAATCAACTCTGGGTGCTGATGCTCATAGCTCCTAGACCAGGTCTCACCTTCCCCTTCCACATCGAAGAGGTTTCCTAGGGACCTTTTTGCTTAGGGCTTTTGATCCAGGATCTCTGGGGACAGCCAGCCCCTTATAAACATACAGGATATATCCTACCTTTGAAAGGCTTTTGGGAGTGCAAGGGGCAGGGAAGTGGGGAGTGGACAGCTTTGCTTCCTTATATGGATTGCTTTTTGTTACACACCCAAGTTTATAAGGAAATGCAATTTAAGCTACCATTATGTTTTAAAAAATCAAGACACTCAGTTATAAAACATAGAACATATAATTAACTTTATTGAGCAGAACAAAGCATTTTATAAAAACTCACTCAGACTGAATTAATATAAGGATACTTAGCATAATGTGTATAGTTTAAATTACCGCCTACTAATCATCAAGCAGTTGAGTGGTAAAGTTGTTAGACTTTCAATTTGCAAACAAGTAGATGGAAAGGCCTATTTTTACTTTCCGATGATTAGATAGAGCCCACATTTGTCCAATCTCAGTATGTGTGGGTTCACATCAGAGAGATAGGGTTCTGTTCTAAGTCTTGATATCTTAGGTTGGTGACATTGTTCTGCATGCTGTGTTTCATGCCCAGTGTGTGAAAATGGGCAATCTGGCTTCTTGTCCCATGCAGCCACTATCTCCCCTTACCTAAGATCCCCTGAACCCCCCCTGCAACCAAGTTCCCCTTCCCATCTACATCCTGTTACTAATTCTTATCCCAAATGAAAGATACATAAAATAAAGAGCTGTAATCTAAGCCTAACAACTTAGATTCAGCTGCAGGTTATGCTTTCTACTTACTGACGTATCTCTTTATGCTGTCAGTCCATTCTCCTGGACTTCCACATATTTCCGATTCCAGGTGCACCATCATAAAAAATTCTATCTGCTTGATTTTCACTTCCATCTTTTTCATACGAAAGTTTCCAAATTCAGGGAAAACACAACAAGGGATGAGAGGGCTATATTTATCCATCTGAACAGCCTGTCCTATCGGGGAGAAAATAAAAAAGATTTGGAAATAAGAGGGTAGTCTCAGCTTAAGCACGGAGGCATTTGTTCATATTATACTGAAAAGTCCAAAGGTAGATATTGCTGAGCTTCAGGTGGGTTCATATGGTGTCACTGGGCCTCTACTTCTCTTCACCTCTCCTCTCTGCTATCTGCTGTAATGATTCCATTCTTAGATAGGCTTGTCTTTCATAGATGGTTGAAACTCCTCTTCACCTTATTTCCTCTCACCATAAGTGTCTCATTGGGTCTAACTGGTTCTCATGTACCCACCTATGAACCATGGCTAGGCATTCACAATGCATTGTTTAGCTTAGGCCAATCAGGATTACATCTGGGTCTCAGTGCTCTTATCTATAAAATAGGCATTAGACTAGATCAAATTTGTCAAACTCTTATTCAAGAATCTACTGATTGTGCAGAACCCCTTTAGGGACTATCAGGGAGAGAGGGACACGGTCCTGGCTTTTAGGAAGAGATGGGTCAAGGCTGCCTCTCCTTTACCACTGCTTCGATCAGATCAGATTTTATTTCTTCTGTTTTTAACGTGAGCTTTCTAGTGAATAGATCAGTTAGCTTCTGCTGCATAACAAAATGTGCCAAAGCATAGTGATTTAAAACAATCATTGTTTATTGAGTGTATGATTCTGTGGGTCAGCAATTTGGGCTAGGCTCAGCTTCACCTTGTCTCAGCTGGAATCACTCATGAGACCAAGGGTAGCTGGCTGGTCGGTTTATGATAGCCTTGACCGGGCTGCCTGGGATGATTGGACCTCCCTCTACATGATCTATTATTGTCTAGCAGGTCAGCCTGGGCTCGTTCACATGGCCATCTTAGGGTTCCAAATTTCCTGGAGGAAAATAGGATAAGCTGCAATGGGCAAGTGCTTTCCAAGCCTCTGCTTGCATCAAATTTGGCAATATTTCATTGACCAAAACAAGTATCAGGGCTAAATTGAGATTTAAAAGATGAAGAGAAAGACTTTATCTCTTGATAGAAAAAGCTGTAACAGCACAGTACAAAGACATGCATAAAGGACTGGAAGAATTTGGGGCCATTTTTTTGCAATCTACCAAGATAAAGATGAACATTTGAAGAAAGGGTGTTATATTTTTAAAAGTTAGAGAACTCTAACCAGAGGGTCTCTAAGAATTTTCCTGATTGACTGTCTCTAAATTTGATTGCTCTTGTAATTTTGTACCTTACTACTTGTCCAGTATTCCCAACCTTCCCCTCTGCCTTTCTTGGAATATCTGTCAGAGCTTGAGGATCCAGTAATTGAAAGCCAATTAGTCTGGCCCAGGTCTGTGACCTAATTCAGTGTGAGCCTCCAGTTCATGCATACAGTAGGAAACATGTTAATTTATAACTTGCCCCACTTTAAAAGTTTCAATCTCAACTTGAGCCAGATTTTATGTTTTTTTTAAACTGAGGTCTTTGATGTATAGGCAAGAGCTTCGCATCTTAAATAAATAACAGGTCAGATTCATATTTAGAGACATGAACCAGGAGCAGTACAGTTTTTATCACTAAGAATACTTTGTGCTGGTTTCTAAATTAGCAACCCTCCCAAGAAGCCTGCGGGTTCCTCCTTTTCATGACAGATGAAGACTGTACATGAGTCTTCAATGTGTCCATTCATCTCTTAGCCTGGCAATCTATGGCTTAGCCACACTGAACTGTTTGGAGTTCCTGAATGCCCTATGCTTTTCCTTGTCTCTATGCCTTTATTTATACTTCTTCCTCTGCCTGGGAAACCTTCCAAATGCTTCACTGGGTCCTTTTCATCTGGATATTTTATTCATGTTCTTGAGGCCCTACCTCCTCCCATAAGTCTTACTAACTTAACACTCTACTAAGCCAGAGTTAAAGGCCCTTTCTCTGTATAACCTTGACACCCTATACTTAACCAGTCAAAGCAATTGTAAATTGCCAAAGTACTGTACTATAATTGCCTCTTTTCTAGACTCTATTCCCCTCTAGTCTGTGAGCTTTGGGAGACAGGGACTCATCACAGCTATTGTGACAGGGCTTGACTTACAGCATATTGTCTATAGATATTTGCTGATTGAATTAAACATCTTTGCTTCACTTATATTTCCCTTATTTTCAGAAGGGTGAGCCAACATATTATTTAATAATAACAACTAATATGTATTGAATACTTACTAACTATTGTACATCTATTTTATTTGCATTATCTCATTTAATCTGCCTAAAAATTCAATGAGGTAAGTATTATTATTAACATTATTATTATTATCCCTAATTTAGAGATGAGGACACTGAAGCACAGAGCAATTAACTTAGCTAAAGAAACATATTTTTATCAGTTAGGATGCTTCTGGATGCAAGCATCAAAAACCCGAAGTAAAATAATTTTTTAAATATGGATGATTTATTTTCTCATATAACAGTAAGTCCCCTCTAATGGTGGCTCCACAGAGCTGGGTAACTCAGCAGGTTAACAATTTTATCTAGAATCCAGGCTCTTTCCATCTTTTTGTTCTGCCTTCCTGTTTGTCAGACCCATCCTCAGACCAACTCATCTAATGATAATCAAAGTTCCAGGCTTCACATTCATGCAGAACCACATCCAGCAAAGGAAGAGGTGAAGAGAGATGACTCTTTATCAACAATACAACCTTTAACAGCAGTCACCCAGTAGAGTTCCACTTCTATCTCATTGGCCATACTGGATCACATGGTCACCTCTTAACCAATGCATGAAGGAAGAATGAGATTACATCTAAAGATTTATCGGGGGACAAAGGATAGAGCCACGAAGGAGAATGCAAACAAAATAATGGCCTGTAGCAAAAAGTGAGGGTTGCAGTAGGAAGGACGAAGTTTTGGGTAAACAGCTCTTGATGTTTGCTAAAGTGTGCAAGCCAAATTTAAAAATCAAGTAATCTGACTGCAGAATCAGCATTTCTATACGTTTTAGATTTAAGATATCAAGTTCTCTAAAAATTATGCAAGGCCTTTAATTGGTGTTGGATTGAATCTATAGATCAATTTGGGGATAACTGACATTTTACAATATTGAATAGTAAGTTTTATTGAATGTTATGTTTATTTTTTTACTTAGGTCTTCTTTAATTTCTCTCAGCAATGTTTTATGAATTTCTGTGTATAGACTCTGCACATATTTTGTGAAATTTAACCCTGAATTGTGGTTTTTGATTCTATTATAAATAACATTATTGGTTTTTTAAAATTTCAGTTTTAATTACTTGTTGCTAAACTATAGAAATACCATTGATTTTTTTTCTTTCATATTTCAGTGGCCAGAATCTCCAGTAAATGGTGAATAAAAGTGATGAATGTTGACACCTTATCTTAGGAGGAAAGTATTCAGTTTTTTACCATTAAATATGATATTAGCTGTAGGTCTTATAATGATTTCTATTTTTTCAGTTTGAGTAAGTTCTATTTTGTTTCTTGTTGATAGATGCAGCAAACCACCATGGCAAACGTATACCTATGTAACAAACCTGTAGGTTCTGCACATGTATCCTGGAACTTAAAGTAAAATTTTTTTAAAAAGCTGAAATTGTGATATTCGATTTTTTAAAAAGTCAGGAAACAACTAAAGACTCATGCACATGTATGTTTATCGCAGCACTATTCACAATAGCAAAGACTTGAAACCAACCCAAATGACCATCGATGATAGACTGGATAAAGAAAATGTGTCACATATACACCATAAAATACTATGTAGCCATAAAAAAGGATGAGTTCATGTCTTTTGCAGAGACATGGATGAAGCTGGAAACCATCATTCTCAGCAAACTAACACAGGAACAGAAAACTGAACACCACGTGTTCTCACTCATAAGTGGGAGTTGAAAAATGAGAACACATGGACAAAAGGAGGGGAACATCACACACTGGGGCCTGTCAGGAGGTTGGGGGTTAGGGGAGGGATAGCATTAGGAGAAATAACTAATGTAAATGATGGGTTGATGGGTACAGCAAACCACCATGGCACATGTATACCTATGTAACAAACCTGCACGTTCTGCACATGTATCCCAGAACTTAAAGTATAATAAAAAAATCAGGAAACAATTCTATATATAAATGCCAGTTATATCAGATTGGTTCATAGAATTGTTCAGGTTTTCTTGATTCTTATAGATTTTATGCCTACTGGTTCTATTTATTGCCAAATGAGAGGTGTTGAAGTTCCCAGCTATAATTTTGGCTTCGGACTTGCTTTTTTATCCTTCAGTCCTATCAATCTTTCCTTCATATATTTTAAAACTCGTTTAATGGATGCTGATTTAATTTTTATAGTCAGGTTATCTATTTTTTCTTGACTGAGTTTTGGTAATTTGCACCTTTCAAGTAGTGTGTCCATTTGATCTGAATTTATTGACATAAAGTTTTGTATAACATATCATTATTATCTTTTTGAAATCTGTAGAATCTGTAGTTATGCCTTTTTTCCCCTAACATTGGTATATCCTTCCTCTCTCATGCTCTTTTTTCCTTGATTAATCAGCCAAGAGTTCTATCAATTTAAGGATTTTTTCATAGAACTAGTCTGGTTTTATTGACTTCCTCTATAAATTTTCTGCTTTAGAGATTGATGATTTCTACTCTTACCTTTATTACATTCTTTCTTTTGCTTGCTTTGGGTTTTGCTCTTCTTTTACTAGCTTCTTGAGATTGAAGCTTAGATTATTGATTTTCTTTTTTTTTTTTTTTGAAATGGAGTTTTGCTCTTGCTGCCCAGGCTGGAGTGCAATAGCACGACCTTGGCTCACTGAAACCTCTGCCTCCCTGGTTCAATCAATTCTGCTGCCTCAGCCTCTTGAGTAGCTGGGATTACAGGCATGTGCCACCATGCTGGCTGATTTTGTATTTTTAGTACAGACGGGGTTTCTCAATGTTGGTCACGCTGGTCTTGAACTCCTGACTTCAGGTTATCCACCCGCCTCAGCCTCCCAAAGTGCTGGGATTACAGGTGTGAGCCACCACGCCCAGCCTAGATTATTTATTTCTGATATAAATATTTAATGCTATTTATTTTCTGAACAAGAGGTTGACAAATATTTTCTGTAAAGAGCTAGATAGTAAATACTTTTAGACTTTGCAAGCTATAAATTGTTCCTGTCAAATAATGATCATTGTCATCCTCTTTAACTTCTACTTCTTTTTTTTTTAATTTTTACAATTATTTAAAAATGGAAAAACTATTATTGGCTTGAGAGCTATAGTTTACTGACCTCAGCTCTAAGTGATTCTTTAACTACAGACACAAACTTTGATACATTGTTTTCATTTTCATTCAATGCAAAGCATTTTCTAGTTACTCCTGAGTTATCCTCTTTGACCCACATATTACTTAGAAATAGGTCATTTAATTTCTAAATATTTGGGACTTATGAAAATATCTTCCTGTTATTTATCTCTAATTCTGTTTCTGTAAGAGAGCATACTTAGTATGATTTTAACACTTTTAACTTTGTTAAGGTTTGTTTGATGGCCTGGAATGTGGTCTGTTTTAGTGAATGTTCATTTACACTTGAAAAGAATGTGTATTCTGCTTTTTTTGAATGTCACATTCTATGATGTCTACCTTAAATATTGAACTACAGATGGAGTAAAAGTAAAAGTATAGGAAAGGTATACCAGGCAAGAACTAATCAACAGAAAGCTGGAATGGCTTTATTAATATCTTTAACCTATTGCAATCTAGCTTCAAATTATATCACTTTTATAATTCCCTGCTACTATACTTTGTGCTATTATCATACATTTTAATTCTACCTATGTATAAAACTCACAATATGTTTGTATTATTTTTGCCTTTACAAGTCCATTATCTTTTAAGGACATTAAAAAAGAAAAGTTTATATTTACCCACATATTCACCATTTCTTAATTTCTGTATGAAGATCTGAATTTCCATCAGGTATTTTTTTTCTGTCTAAAGAAGTATCTGTAACATTTCTTGTAGAAATGCTGGCAATATATTGTCTCAGTTTTTGGATTTAAAAATGTTTTTATTTTGCTTTCATTTTTTAAGAATAGTCTCCCTGAGCTGACAGGTCTTTTGTTAATTTTTTTTTTCTCCAGCACGTTAAAGATGTCTTCTGGTTTGCATATAACTTGCAAGAGAAATCAGTTGTCATTCTTATCTTTGTTCCTTGTTTTTCTCTGATTACTTTTAAGAGTTTCTTTTCATCAGTGGTTTATAGTAATTTGAATATAATATGCTTTGTTTATCTTTTTGTTGCTTCAGCTTTGATCCATTGAGCATCCTGCATGTATGGGTATATAATTTTTTTATCAAATTGAGACATTTGATAAAATTTGATAAATTTCTAACAAATTGGGAAACCTCAGCCATTATTTCTTCAAATATTTTTCCTTACTTCTCTTTGCTGTCTTTCTTTCTGGAAGTCCAATTACATGTATGTTAGGACACTTGATATTTTTCCCTAGTTCATTGAAGCTGGTTTTTTTCTGGTTCTATTTCCCTTTTTTTATCTCTTTTTTTTGTGAGAGAGAAAATCTGCTCTGCTAGTTACTTTCAAGTATAAAATATTATTGTTAACTATAGTCACCATTATGTACAATAGATCTTGAGTGTATTGCTCCCATCTAACTGAATTTTTTTTTCCTTTGACCAACATTTCCCCAATCCCTTCAACCTCTAGCCTCTGGTAGCCACCGTTTTACTCTCTTTTTCTAAGAGTTTACCTTTTTTACATGCCATATATAAGTGAGATTATGTGGTCTACATCTTTCTGTGCCTGGCTTATTTTACTTCACATAACGTACTTCAGGTTCATCCATGTTGTCATAAATGAAAAACAAAATTTTTTAAAATGTAAATAGTATTTCATTGTGTGTACATCCTACATTTTTTTTAATTCATTCATCCACTGATGGACACTTAGATTAATTCCATATCTTGGCTATTGTGAATAATGCTGCAATGAACATGAGAGGGCAGGTATCTCTTCAACATACTGATTTCATGTCCTTTGGATATTTACTCAGTAGTGGGATTGCTAGATCATATGGTAGTTTTAAATTTTAAATTTTCTGAGGAACTTTCATACTGTTTTCCATAATGGCTATACTAATTTACATTCCCAGCAACAGTGTGCCAGGATTCTTTGTCTCCACATCTTGGAAAACATTTGTTGTTATCTTTGGTATTTTCTATAATAGCCATTCTAACAGATATGAGGTAACATCACATTGTGGGATTAATTTGTATTTCCCTGATGATTAGTAATGTTGAGCACTTTCTTATACGAAAAAATTGGCCATTGAAATGTCTTCTTTGGAGAAATATCTATTCAGGCCCTTTGCCTATTTTAAATTTTTATTTATTTTTTATACCAACAAGAATGAGCTTGAACTTTGTTCATTTTTAATTGGGCTATTTGCTTTTTTTATTATGGGCTTGTTTGAGCTCCTTACGTATTTTGGATATTAACCCCATATCAAATGTGTGATTTGTAAACATTTTCTTCCACTCCTAGGTTGTTTCTTCATTATGTTGATTGTTTCCTTTGCCGTACTGCAGCTTTTTGGTTTGATGCAACCATATTTTGTTGCTATGATTTTGGGGTCGTATCCATAAAATCATTGTCCAGACCAATGTCATGGAACTTTTCCCTTATGCTTTCTTCTAGTAGTTTTACAGTTTCAGGTCTTACATTTAAGTCTTTAACTTATTTTGAGTTGACTTTTGTATATGATGTGAAATGAGAGTCTTATTTTATTCTTTTGCATGTGGATATCCAGTTTTCCCAGCATCATTTATTAAAGAGACCATCCTTTCTCCATTGTGTGTTCTTGGCATTCTTGTTGAAAATCAATTGGCCAAAAATGCATGGGTTTATTTCTGGGGTCTCTGTTCTGTTCCATTGGTCTAAGTGTCTGTTTTTATGCCAGTACCATGCTGTTTTGATTACTATGGCTTTGTAGTCAATTTTGAAATCAGGTAGTGTGGGGTCTCCAGCTTTGTTCTTTTTGCTCAAGAATGCTTTGAGATCTTTTGTGGTTCCATACAAACTTTAGGATTTTTTAATTTTTTATGAAAATATCATTGGGATTTTGATAGGGATTGCATTGAATCTGCAAGTCGCTTTAGGTAGTATGGACATTTTAAAAACATAAGATTTTCCAATCCATAAACATGAGTTATCTTTACCTTTTTTTTGGTCTTTTTCATTTTTTTCCCTCAATGGGTTATAGTTCTCAGTGTACAGGTCTTTCACCTCTTTGGCTAAATTTATTTCTATTTTTTTTTGTAGCTACTATAAATGAAATTGTGTCCTTCATTTCTTTTTCGGATAGTTCATTATGAGTGTATAGAAATGCTACTGATTGTTGGCCAACAGTGAGCACAGTGGCTCACACCTGTAATCCCAGCACTTTGGAAGGCCGAGGTGGGTGGATCACTTGAAGTCAGGAGTTCAAGACAAGCCTGGCCAACATGGTGAAACACCATCTCTATTAAAGAAAAATACAAAAATTAGCTGGGCATGGTGGTGGGCACCTGTAATTCCAGCTACTTGGGAGGCTGAGGCAGGAGAATCACTTGAACACGGGAGGTGGAGGTTGCAGTGAGCTGAGATGGCGCCACTGCACTCCAGCATGAGCCACAGAATGAGACGTCTCAAAAAAAAAAAAGATTCTGATTTTTGTATGTTCATTTTGTTTTGTATCTTGCAAATTTACTAAATTTGTTTATTAGTTCCAACAGTTTTTTGGTGGAGCCCTTAGGGTTTTGTATATACAAGATTGTGTCATCTGCAAAGATAATTTTACTTCTTTCTTTCCAATTTGTATAGTTTTTATTTTGTTCTCTTGCCTAATTGCTCTGGCTAGAATTTCCTCATTCTATTTTCTTTCTGTGTTTTATGTTGGAGAGTGCCTGTTGCTGTATCTTTGTACTCACTGACTTTGTCTTCTGCAGTATTTAATCTGCTGTTACTCCCAGCCAATATATTTTTCATCCCAAAATTATTTTTTTCATCATTAGTTCCATTTGGCACTTTTATATATTTCCCATTTCTCTTCTCATCATGTTCATGTTTTAATTTACATATTTAAGCATATGAGTTAGATTGATAATAACTGCCTTAAGGTTATTGTTTACTAATATCAGCTCTTTTTTCTTGGTCTACGAGTCATATTTTTACATTTCTTGACATGACTGGTAGTCTTTGATTGATATCAGATATTGTGATTTTATATTTTTGGGCAATAGATTTTGTTGTATTTATTTAAAAGATGTTAGAATTTGTTTTGTCATACATCATAGTAAGTTGTAGATCAGTTTGGTCCTTTTAAAGCTTACACTGAAGCTTTGTTATTACAGGTCCACAGCAGTCTTTTAGTCCAGGAAAGAGTTTTAGCCCAACTTCTGTGATGTGAATTACTCTGAAGATTCTATACAATGTCTCTCCACCTGGCCATGAGGAACCCAAACTTCCCATTCCTGTGCAAGCTCAGAATTTTTTGACCCACTGTCTTCTAATGAGTATTTTTGTCTCCACCTTGTGCAGTTTGCTCTCGTGCTTTCATAGATCAGCCAGCACTAAGCAAAATACTTGTGAAGAACCCTCTGAAGATCCAGAACACCCACTCTCTCTCTCTCTCTCCCTCCCTGTCTCTCTCTAAGCAACTCACTCTTTCCAGTACTCTGCAAATTCTAAACACTTTAGTCTTCCTCAAACTCTAATCTCTGTCTCCTCAATTCAGAGAGACTATTGGGCTTTGCTTTGGATTCCCCCTTACATTATCACCTAGAAACACCTCCTGGCACTAAGAGGGTACAATCAGAGAGCTAATCTTTTTTGGTTCTCTTCTTCTAGGGATCACAGCCTCACATTACCTATTGTCTAATGTCTGAAAACCATGATTACATATATTTTGCGTAGATTTCTAATTGTTTATAATGGAAATGTACTTCCATAACAGTCAATTCTTCACTGAAGGAACTGCAAGTTTCCCTGGTCTGCATATCGAAAGTTATTTGAGAAACGTTTGGCAAAGAGTGGGGGAAGAATGGGACAAACTGGTGAATATAAGCAAACTCTCCAAGAGCGCACAGTTAACGACATGGTGATTTGAACTCAATTCTGTCTTATATCACAGCTATCCCTGACTATAAGGTAGCAATATTCTAGTGATAAAGGTAGAAACACTTATATGGTAATATAATGGTGCCATTATAAGGACCGTGCACTTTGAAAAAGAAGGGGTTATGTCGTCTTTATCTCTGGGTACCAGTGCCCAGATTGTGGCCTGGTACTCCATAGACACTCAAGTTAATATTTGTTGCTTCCAAAAATGTAATGCAAACACAGAGGAGAGTGTTGTCTCCTCAGCTTGTGCTTGAGGCAGGTGGTGGAGGTAGAGATGCAATTGCAGTATGAAACTAGGACTCAGTATCCAGAGGTTCAAATGGGATCAGTGGTAATAGAATTCAACCTTACACTTTCATAAGTTGGTGTCAGTGATTCAAATGAGACATTTGGCGAATGTAGTTCAGGTTAGCAGTGTTTGGTTATGTATTAGGGTTCTCTAGAGGGATAGAACTAATATATAGGAGAATTTATTAGGTATTAACTCACATGACCACAAGATCCCATAATAGGTCATCTGCAAGCTGAGGAGTAAGGAGAGCCAGTCCAAGTTCCAAAACTGAAGGACTTGGAGTCCAATGTTCGAGGGCAGGAAGCATCTAACACGGGAGAAAGATGTAGGCTGGCAGGGGTTATAACATCTTTTGGAAGTTATGAGTAGGTCTTCACAGCAGCCAGTTGGTGATTCTATCCAAGCCTAGAATTATCTGTCCTCTTCCTTTGTTTGAAGCAGTCTTCCTGATATAAGTGAATAAGCACTATCTGATGTGTCCTATGCGCAGAGATGGACAAGGACAGTTAGCTAGTGAGAGAGCTGAGGATTGGGGAGGCTGGAGGAATCACAAACCCAGAAGGTTTTCTTTTTACTGAAGGAGGCCATGTCTCAAGTCTCTCTGCCTGAGGACTCCAGGGCTACTGGTCTGTCATCCTAACTACCATGCTACCTATTAATGTTTAGAGCTTCCTAAGGTGATATTTGCAAAGTATCTACCTGTGTAGCTCCCTCTGTTACTTCTACAATGACACCAGGAACTGAACCAGAAACAAAACCTTTTAGACACTGCCTCAGCTGCTAGCCTAAAGCCCCTCTGCCTGCCTGCTTGCCTTTTGGTTATTGCCCCTCTTCTCAGGATGATCTCATGGCAACTCCCAGTTCTCCCTGGCTTTGAATGGTTATTTGAGAGCACCACTCTTCTATACCTGACTTCTATATGTCCAGGATAACGAGTGCTGATGACCAGTGGAAGGGACTGAGGTCCCAGAAGGCTCAGGAGCAGATGTCAAATAACTGAGAAGAAATGGGTTCTAAACTGGGGAAGGGAGGCTGCTGATGAATTGTGCCAAAGGGCGGGTACAGAAAGAGGAGCTAGGTGAATTAGCGGTGACCGGGCAGAGTCAGGGGAATGATGGAGATAATAAGAGTGCACCAGATTCTGAGATGAAATCAGCTAGGTGTTGTTCTGCTTCTGTTGTCTGCCTCAATCATTAAGTAAGCGTAACCAACCCACATATTATGTGCTCATTGTCCCTGAGGCACCATGGCTCAGATCCTGCAACCACTCCTTCCAGCTGTATTGATGTTTGGCATCAGTTCTGCCCAGGACTTTTTCCCTATTTCTAGCCCTGTATCTTTCTGCCCGCATTCAATGATCAGGTATCCCCTTAGTATTTTTGTGCAATACTTTCTGGCTGCCAACATTCACATTATACTATGTCGGTGTCCTGCTCTACCTAAGGCAGGATCTAACACCCTCACACACACTGATATGTTTGGCTGAGGGCCTATCCAGACCTATCCAAGCCCTTTCAACAAAAGTTTAAACAGCTATGAATGATAATCATCTGGTTTTTTTTAATGTACTTAGTTATGAGCTTGTACTTGACAGATATGACTACATCATTGTTCCTAAATGAAGGAGGCTAAGAAGGTGAAATGGATAGGTAATACTCATCTTCCCAAATTCTAACCCTTGCAGGAGGGCAGCAGAGCCCTGACTAAGCCTAGGCCTCCTAGAATACATCTAAGAAAGCCTCTAGGATTTCTGTCTCTGGGGTTAAGGTTTTAAAGAAGTTACTGAGTTTTAAGGACATGGCCTCTTCGTTAATGTGGTGTCACCATCTATAGTCTCAAGGGGAGATTCTAGTTCATCTGATTAGTAGTAAATCTGTTCCTAATGAGAGGGGCACACAGGATGATTGAGGGTCTTGTATGCCTTGAGCAGAAATGTGATGTGAAGCTAGTTCACAGATTGGAGCTGGCACCAAATATTTCTTACTTACAGCTCTAATATATGGAGGAGGTAGCTCACTTTAAAATATGTTGACTATATCTTCTAATTAAACACTGAAAACTACTTTTTAATATATGTTCAAAATGATAAAATAATTGCTAAATTATGCAGATTTTTATGGTGGGCCAGAAACAAGACAATTTTTTTTTAATTGGCACCTTTTACTGATTCAAAATGTTAATCACAGGGACCCTAATAGGCCTATCAGACTTCTCTAATGTATTCAGATAAAATGAGCAAAATCATTAAATGTCCAAATATTGATTTAAAGTGCTCCAATTGGTAATGAAATTTGGCTCCCCACTTGAGACAGGGCACGCTGGCTGTGTGCTTTAATTTTAAAGAAACTGCTGAAGTGTGAAGTAGATAGAGATGAGAGAGAATGGAGGAGAGAGAGAAAGAGAAAAACATACAGGGAGATGACCTTAAGAAACACAAGATACCAATCACTGGACTGGAATGGACCATTGGTTTAGACAGAAAGAAATAGTTGAAGGTAGATTTGGTTAGCCCAATAAAATTATGTTAAGTATCCAAGATAAGTGCCAAGACAGAAGGTCCAGAGTGCCTTTAGAAAGGAATATGGAGAGGAGAAAATGTCAGACACTGGGCTCCAGCCACTTCCCTTTAAAGGCCAGCATGAGATGGAATTTGGAAAAGATGTCCATTACAGACAGGGCAAGTCCATGCATACCTGTGACTCAGACTCCTGTGTATTAGTTTCCTAGGGCTACCATAACAATTTACCCCAAAGATCGTGGCTTAAAATGACAGAAATTTATCTATCCAAGTTCTGGAGACCAGGATCTAAATTGAAGGTGTTGCTGGGGCCATGCTTCCTCTAAAGGCTGTAAAGGGGGATCTCCTCCCCTTCTGGCTTCTGGTGGTTGCTGGCTTCCTGGGCTCATAGCCACATCAGTTTCGCCTCTGCCTTCTCCTGTGTGTGTCTGTATTTCTCCTCATCTGTCTATCTCATAAAAGTACTTGTTATTGGATTTAGAACCCACCTGGAGAATCCAAGATCATTAATCACACCTGCAAAGACCTTTTCCCATATTAGGTAACATTCTTAGTTTCTAGGGAATGGGATGTGGATCTGTCTTTTTAGGGGCCACCATTCAACTTACTACAATGTGTTATTCTTTTAGTTCACCTTGTACAAACCCTTTAGGAGCACTGCCTATGGGATGAAGATGAACCCTAAGGTATATTTTATGAAGATCTATAGGGGAGGAGAGGACCCAGATTACGGTCATGAGAGACCTAAGGTTGCATTCGGAAGGATAGGTGAGGGAGTGTTTCTGGCAGAGGGAACAGGTTAGGACTAGGCGTAGATGCAAGGATAGGAGTTGGTGGTCATATGGGAGGAGAAAGTGAAAGGGGGTGCGTAGAACAAGGGCTGCATTGTGGGAATTGTAGAGTCACATACAGCAGGGCTGAACAGACAACACAGAGTTTGGATATATTCTGAGAATAAGGGGAAGTTGCAGAAACATTTTCATCTGAGAAGGGATAGAATTTTCATTTTAGGTACAGGAAGGAGCCACAGAGAAAAGTAGGAAGATCAGATGAGAACCTATTATGGTTGAGATAACCTGGACTAGTTTAAAAAGAGGGATAGGAGAGGAAGCAGGATGAGTCAAAGATAACCTGGACTAGTTTAAAAAGAGGGATAGGAGAGGAAGCAGGATGAGTCAAGGGAAACCCCGTGTGTCAGTTTTGCAAGTGGTCTGGATGCAAGCAGTGTGGCTGAATGAACCATGCAGGTCTGGGCACCCTGTGTTCTTCTTTGCTTGCCTCTCATCTGACTGTTCTGCTCCAACTGCCACTGACCCTGGCCTTGACCTCAGCTCCTCTCTTGGGTGGATCTATTCTTGTTTGGAAACTCACTCAAATTGGGCCTGTCCCTCTGGCTCTGCTATAAATTCGTCCTATCTTTTGCCTCTTTGGAATAGGGCTTTAATTCAAGTCAGCTCTGGGCTTTGTTATAATAATTCCTTAGCAGCCTTCACATCCACATGCAATCCTAGCCCTCACACCCAAGTCCCCTTTCTGCCATAAGTTTTGGCAGCAAGTACCCAGAAACAGCATCTAGAAATTAAAGGGGATCTCAAGGTAAGATGATGGCTGGATTACGAGTCCAACTCTCCCCTACCTTCTATTTTCCTATTCGTATGATCAATAAGGGAGCTAACAATGGGGAAAAACAAGCATCAGTGCCAGAAGTTAGGGAAAGGTCCCAGATGCACAAAGTGGAAGAGATCATATATTCTAAAGAAAAGAGAAAGAAGATCAATTTAAGAACATTATTTGAGAAAGGGAAATAAGTGAGGTTTGGGGGTGGGGAAGGGCATGGAAATCAGATTCTAGAGGTCCAAAATATCTAGGGTAGTGCAAGGAGGAGAGAATTGGATACACAGAAAAAAAAGAGAAAAAACATTCACGATGTAAAGAAACTTATCTATGTATTAAAGGAGCCCATTGTGCACTCAGCAAACATAATAAAAACAAACATCTGGATTTATTCTACTGACTTTTAAAAAACATTTAGAAGTAAACAAAGCACAGCAGGAATATACAAAGAAAAACAGTTATCTGAAAAGGAAGAAAACAAAACAAGCCAGCCTGACTATTCTAACAAAACAAAACAACACAAAAACCCACTAAATTCCAATAGTTAAAAAAATTACGTCTATGGAGGACAAAAATAGATCTTCTATTTTTACTAGAAGATGAGAAAAAATAGAAGCTTGTAACTAAAGAATATATAATAAATTAAGAAGAATATATGTTAAGAATATATAATAAGAAGCTTACTGTGTATGAATGAAAGAAAAAGATACTTTTGGTTCTGAAAGGGCTCAGCAGATTAAACAACTCTTGAACCCTCTCTAGGAGAAAAATGCATGTGGTAGGTAAGTGGGTGGTGTTTATAACTTGAAGACCTATTTCAGCTAAGATATGAATCATAATGTAAAGAATTCAAGAACTGAAATGTTAGCAGTATAAAGTAACTAGTGGTAAACCAAAGAACCCCAACTAAATATAGATTTGTATATTAGACAAAATGTATACAGATATATTAATGAGAGATTGCTTTAAAATAATTTATAGTAACAATAATCAGGATCTAAAATTGAAAATCATAATAGCAAAGGGAATAAGTAGAAAAATTTAATGTCTATTCAGTTCTTATCTAACAGAGGAAGGAATCAATGACACTTTCATTCTCAACACTGACAAAAAGTTTTAGATAAACTGTAACACGATTATAATTTCTAATAGACTAGAACATAATATTATCCTTTCAAATCAGTAAGAAAAAAAGATTCAAAAAAGACACTACTAGAAACACAGTCATAGCTTCTCTGTACACATTCCCTCCATGCGAATCAGTCCCTTGGCCAGGGCCCCACCAGTGGGATGTAGCATGTGACCCACACACTGAGATGAGTACTGAACCCAAGGGACGCTGTACAGAGGCTAATCTGAACCATCTACATTCTTCTGCTTGAGAATTTGAATTACAAGACACAAAGATTCGGGTCAGCACTCCTGCAGGAGTAGGAGCCAAAGCCTCAAGTGACCTGGAATGAACAGTTTAGAGAGGCTGTGTGTAAATAGAAAAGGTGGTTTGTCGAGAGAAGCAAAAGAATGAAGCAGGCACACAGAAGAGATGAGTGCCCACACAGCCATTGGTGTCATTTTCCATATCTGTCTGTCAAAGAAAACTACTTAACATCCAAGGAAATGTGGAGATTTCTTTTGCTTATATACCATTCTTGTCAAACCAATATAACATTGGTGATATAACACATTCAGACTGTAGCAACATATAGTGGAATATTATTCGGTCTTAAAAAAGAAGAATACCCTGTAATATGTGACAACATGGATAAACCTTTTTGCTCAGTAGAATAAGCCAGTCACAGAAGGAAAAATAATGCACGATTCCACTTATTTTAGTTATCTAAAATAGCCAAACTCAAAGAAGCAGAGAGCAGAATGACGGTTGCCAGGGGCTGGAGAGAGTAGAATGATGGTTGCCAGGGAGGGGGAAATGGAGAGAACTGATTCACCATGCATAAAATTTCAGTTACGTGTGGTGAATAAGTTCTAGAGATCAAATGTACAGCATTGTGCTTATCGATACCAATATTGTGCAACTTAAAAATCTGTGAAGAGGGTAGATCTCATTAAGTGTTTGTAACACAATAAAAATAAATGAATAAATGTGACCTAATCACCCCCTGCTTATAATCTCTCAGGGACTTCCACAACAGAGATTCTCAACTTCAGGGTGTCAACACCACTGTGTTTAGAAATATGGTATGGTGTCTCCCAGCTAACTTTATTATTATTATTATTATTATTTTTTTTTGAGACGGAGTCTTGCTCTGTCGCCCAGGCTGGAGTGCAGTAGCGCAATCTCGGCTCACTGCAAGCTCCGCCTCCCGGGTTCACGCCATTCTCCTGCCTCAGCCTCTCCGAGTAGCTGGGACTACAGGCGCCCGCCACCACGCCCGGCTAATTTTTTTTATTTTTTAGTAGAGACGGGGTTTCACTGTGGTCTCGATCTCCTGACCTCGTGATCTGCCCGCCTCGGCCACCCAAAGTGCTGGGATTACAAGCGTGAGCCACCGCGCCCAGCCAACTTTTTTATTATTAATAAAGCATTGAAGTTGACAGTAAAGTATTGAAGTTTGAAACTTCTGAGTTGACATTTTCAGCCCTTCATGACTGATCTTGCTTACCTCTTCCGTATCTGAAATTGCTCTCTGTAGTTTAATAGTGCCAAATGCTTGCAGCTTCTAGAGAACAATTTCATACTCCCTGAGCTTTGCAAATCCTGTCCCCCAGTAGTTTGCTGGTAAACATTCAACAACCAGCTCTCAGGAGAAAACCAAACAAAAAGCAAAAACCCCTGATTTGTAACATTTATGAATTTCTCTGGTATAAGTGTCCCTATTATGACTAATACAACATGAGGTCGTTGAATGCAGAGTGGGGAAGACATGGGTGGTAGCACATCATTATATGGTATCTTCACCACTAGACATACTGGAGATAAATAATCTCCACAACACAGATTACAGAAAAATGTCATGAAATAATTAGGGAGGCAGGAGTTTTGAGTATTTTTAAGGTTTAAACTTAATGTAATTTATTTTAATATGTTAATAGAATTAAATTTTTAATTGTGGTAAAACATACATAGCATGAAATTTAACATTTTCACCATGTTTAAATGTTCCATAGCATTAAGCACATTCACATTGTTCAACCTTTACCACCATTCATCTCCAGAACTTTTTCATCTGCCCAAACTGAAATTCTGTACCCAGTAAACAATAACTTCCCATTTCCCTTTCCTCAGCTCTCAGTGACCACTATTCTATTTTCTTTCTCTATGGATTTGACAACTGCATGTATTTTGTGTAGAACCATACAGCATTTATCCTTCTGTGTCTGGCTTATGTCACTTAGCATAATGTTCTCAAGGTCATCCATGTTGTTGCATATTGCAGGATTTTCTTCATTTTTAAGGCTGAATAATATTTCATTATATATATTCTATTATATATATTCCATTATATATATTCTATTCTATATACACATTCCATTTTATATATATTCTATATACACATTCCATTATATATATTTAATTATATATACATTTATAGATATTCTGTTATATATATTCCATTATATGTATATATCCATTGTATATATTCTATCATACAGGTATATATTCCATTATATAGAAATATATTCCATCGTATATATTCTATTATATATATTCCATTATATATGTATATTCCATTACATATATATATTCCATTATACACACACAATTATATGTGTGTGTGTGTGTGTGTGTGTGTGTATATATATATATATATATATATATAAAATTTGTTTTCTTTATCCATTCATCCACTGATGGACATTTGGGCTTTTGGGTGCTTTCTGCTTTCTGGCTATTGTGAATAATGCTATGGACGTGGGTATACAAATACCCATTCAAGTCCCTGCTTTTAATTCTTTTGGGTACACACCCAAATGTGAAATTGCTGGATCATATGTAATCTTGTGTTTAATTTTTAAAAAGCCACCAGACTCTTTTCCACTGTGATTGCATATTAGTAATTTAATTTTTAATAATGATTATGTTTAACAATCAGCTCACGGAGTTTCTGAGAACGTGGTGATGAGCACCATGAGCCAGCGCAGGTCTGCTCCAGTGCACTGCTGGCCTGGAGCATACTTCCTGTCACATAGTACTGCCACTTCCTCTATGACAGCTTCCATGACTTTCATTATTACCCAATTGAGTAGAACCCTCTCTTCTCTGCACTCTCTCTTTTCCTTGTATTTACTTCACATGACTCTCATTACAGTTCAGGTGCTTGCTTTTATGCCTTTTGCTCTTAACACGCTATGCCTTATTATGTCAATCACACAAACTTCTGGCTCACTTTAGGCTCTCAATGAATGTGTGTTGTACTGATCTAACAGGTATTGTGTTGTGGATCTATGAAAGATAAACCAAGCGGGCAGCATACTCCTTTCCCCCAACCTAGCCCCCAAGGCCATCCATGCCCAGTGCTATAAGCTGGTGGGAGATAGCAGGGCTAGGGCAGAGTTGGATCCTGAGCAATTGTCTAATACTCACTCTGGAGGTTAACCAGAGAAAGCAAGACCTGAGGCCAAGGTTCTACACTGAACCAGAGGCGTGTGCCACATGCTGAGTTAAGCACTATAGATTTCGATCCTCATAACATTGAATCCTGAAAGTTAGGTTTTATTATCCCCATTTTACCAAGGAGAATACATGACCTAAACATACAAAGTCAAAGTTCATGGTTACACTGCTATAAAATAGAAGTCACGACAACTACCCTACTATCTGCATTAGACTTCAAGATTTTTAAGTATGTCCTGCTCACTGGAAGGTGGTACCAGAAAGCTCAACTTGTGTCTCATTTTCTCTTGCACTCTGGACTCTGCACAGTGACTGGCAGTCAACAAATACTCATTGATTTATGTCATAGGAACAATGGAACTTGAAACCCACTGAGAAATAAAGTAGTACCTGACCCTGAGGTGTCGACCTCTCTCTTCTCCCATTGCAAGTCATGACTTGCCCCTCGCCAGGGAGATAACATTCTTCAAGCAATTAATTATCATGAAAAAAGCCCACTCCAACCCCCACTCCTGTGGAGCCTTACACCTGCCAATTGGCATATTGTTGAATTATAATGTATAACTAATTAAAGGTGACCTCACACCAGGGATCTAGGTCTCCTGTGTCAGGACCAACCACAAACTGGTCATCAGAATATTTCCTCTTTCTCTCACCCAGTCTCCCTATCGTGTGTGTGTGTGTGTGTGTGTGTGTGTGTGTGTGTGTGTGTGTGTG
>NW_026652286.1:32121890-32209530 GCF_009828535.3 Hylobates moloch | reverse complement strand
TGTGTGTGTGTGTGTGTGTGTGTGTGTGTGTGTGTGTGTGTGTGTGTTAATTTCAAATTCTTTCCCTGCATCAGCGAGCAGATGAGATCCTCAGCCAGCTTTCATCTTTCAGAAAAATGAATAGTGCAGAGAGAACATTATCAAATGAGCTGTTGAAGAAGTCAGTGAATATGTCATTGAGTGTGACTGCTTCCCGAATGAATTTAGATTTATCTCTGTTATCTTCCCACTCCCACCCAGCCCCCCTTGCCAAGCTGGCCCTCAGGGCAGGCACATGCCTGCCATGAATCCTGACCGACAGCTGTCTCTCCTGGCTGACAGGTCCAATGGGGGCCTCTGAGCTTTTTCAGGAATTTGGTTTGTTAACATTATAAATGAACTCATTGGGTAGTCTTGTTAAACACCTCACACCTCTTGCTTCTGCAATTTCTTAAAGGATTCCATTTCCATTAGGCAGACTCGGGACAGAGCCATACTCTCACTCTGAAATTGTTTTATCACATCAGGAGCTGCTGAATGGCTGTGACAACACAAGACCTAGAAACCCTCTCTTTTCTTCCTCTCTGGCTGTTTTATTAAAATCAGGGTGCTATAGTTCTTGCACCATTCATTCATTCACCAACTACTTACAGAACAGACCTATTCATGGGAGCAATTGTGTTAAGGCAAAGTATATATTGGTAAATAATACAGACATGGTCCCTGTCGTTGTGTAGCATACGCTTTAGTTTATGATCCCCATCAGAAAGCAATTTCCACTGATTTCTAGGTTCTCAAAGGAATAGGCTTTGAACCAAGAAAAGATGTTTTTTTAGGCAGAATGTCATGACCAAAATGTGATCTTTGGGGTCAGGCTGGTCTGTGTCAACATTCTTGGGTAGAAAAAGAGAAATTAGTGCGTCTGAAATAAGAACAGGATGCTATGAACAAGGGAGTCACAAAAGGAGGAAATGATTTTGGAAATTAAAAATATGGTAAGAACATTTTTAAAATGTAATAAAGGGGTTGGAAGATAAGGGTGAGAAAAAAAGAAAACAATGAGATGGAAAATAGGAGAGAAAAGAAAATCAGAATTGAAAACGGGGTTAATATGAGTTCCAGAGAAAGAAAACAGAGAAAAAAGAGGAGAGGAAATTATCAGAAAAATAATACAGGATAATTTTCTACAGTTGAAGAAAATAATACAAAATAAATTTCCAGATTGGGAGGGTTTATGGCAGAGTTCAGAAATAGAATGAACAAAAGACTTACCTGAAGGCACATCATTTTGAAGTCTTAGGATACAAGGATAGAAAAGATTCTAAAAGCTACAGGGGTTATGGGAGACAAGGAAGGAAGTCACATACTGAGGACCAGAAATAAGAAAGGAATCAGGCTTTTCAACAGCAACACTTGCAGGAATGCCTCAAAAATTCGGAGAAATGATTTGCAACCTAGAATTCTGACTAAGCCAAATGATTGTGACATATGAGGATAGAATAGATACAGCAGGCTCCCCTCATCTGCAGGAGATGTGTTCCAAGATCTCCAGTGGATGCTGAAACTGAAGATAGTTCCAAATCCTATACATACAATGTTTTTTTCCTAGACAGAAAAAGTGAAAGAGAAAATAAAGATACTATGAGCAATGCATACAGTAGTATAAGAGTACATACCTATGATAAAGTTTAATTTATAAATTATGCACAGTAAGAGATTAACAACAATAATAAAGATCATGTAATTATATAACACTATACTATAATAAAAGTTATGTGGTCTCTCTCTTTCAACATATCTTACTGTATTGTACTCACCTATTTTCAGACTGTGATTGACCACTGATAACTGAAACTGCAAAAGTTGAAACCTGGGATAAGAGGAGACAACTATACAGTTGCTCTTGAACAACATGGGTTCAAATTGCATGGATCCACTTACATGCAAATATTTAGAAATAAATACAGTCAGCTCTTCATATTCAAGAGTTCCTACATCTGCAACCAAACACAGATAGAAAATATTCACGGGATGAGAAACTCACATACATGGATGACCAACTTTTTGTATGTGAGGTTTCACAGGGCTGACTGCGAGACTTGCATGTAGGTGGATGTTGGTATGGAGGGATGTATTAGTCAGAGTTCCCTAGAGGGACAGAACTAATAGGATATATGTATATATGAAAAGGAGTTTATTAAGAATTGACACACATGATCACAAGGTAAAGTCCTATGATAGACCATCTGCAACTTGAGGAACAAGGAAGCCAGTGGTGGATCAATCCAAGTCCCAAAACCTCAAAAGTGGGGAAGCCAACAGTGCAAGCTTCCATCTGTGGCCAAAGGCCTGAAAGCCCCTGGCAAACCACTGGTTTAAGTCCAAGAGTCCAAAGCTCAGGAACTTGGAGTCTGATGTTCGAGGGCAGGAAGCATCCAGCACGGGAGAAAGATGAAGGCTGGAAGACTCAGCAAGTCTGCTCTTCCATCTTCTCCTGCCTGTTTTATTCTAGCCATGCTGGCAGCTGATTTAGATGGTGCCCACCCAGATTGAAGGTGGTCTTCCTCTCCCAGTCCACTGACTCAAAATGTTAATCTCCTTTGGCAACACCCTCAGAGACACATCTAGAAACAATACTTTACCAGCTACCTAAGCATCCTTCAGTCCAATCAAGTTTTCACTCAATATTAACCATCACAGGTGGAGGCCTGGCACCAATCTCCTGTGTATACCAAGAGATGACTGTATTTTCAGACAAATGAGGTCTCAGAAATGTCTCCCATGTATTGTTTTTTAGGATGTTATTGCAAAACGTGCTTTACAAAAGCAAAGAAATAAAACTATAACAACAAAAAGAAAAACAGCATCTAGGAAACAAGAGCTCCTAAAGGAACTCCGGAATGTTGGCAAAATCATGCCCTTTCTAGAACAATGGCATGTAGAGCTGTGGGTATAGGTTGGAAAGGAAGCTGAAAGGCTTCAAGAGGAATGTTTCCAAGAGATAAGCGAAATGATACTTTTCTGGATGTGTTTAATTATACTAAAAAGAGATTGAGAATCCTTTTGGAATCTGTGGATGAATGAAAGATACTAAACATTATAGAAGGATTTGCTAAAGAAATAAAACTAATAATAACTGAAAGTACACTTTCTAGGTAGTGGTTCACCCAAGCTTACAAAATCATCTCGTAAAGGACATAATCCATGTGATAGAGATAAGAAGCTCTGTAATTGCATGGCAGACCAAGTCTCTGACCTACCTGTGTTCCTCATCAGTGAGACTTGGGTCCTTTTTTTTTTTTTTAACCACCGTCTAGGCACCTTTCAAAGTATAAACCTGAGATTGTAGATTTTTCAGGGAAATATTATTCTAGAAAAACAAAACAGATCTTAGTAAACTGTTCTGGGAAAAAGAGTGACAGTGTGATACACAGGGAATGGAGGGTGGCCTCATTTATTTATTTATTACTTATTAAGCACCTACTATGTGCTAGGCTTTCTAGGCAACCTGGTGACTTCAGCTCCATAATACCTGAAAGTCCTAATGGAAAGTTGGGGACATAAAACACAGGGAGAATGGGGGCTTCACAAATGGAGAGGAAAGTGGAAATGTGGGCACACCAAACCCCTTGCATTTTAGCCAAGCTGTGTGTGGCCAATGAGGTCTCAAAATAGAGAGCTATCAGGAAAAAATGAGGTAGAGACTGAGAAGCAGGGAGACAAAGAGTAAGAGAGTCAGAGAGAGGGAGGTGGAGAGACATTACTAAGAATGAGACAGAAGGAGAAAACAAGGATTTCGTTAGCAATGCATTCAGTAGTATAAGAGATAAAAAGGAATATCCAATTAACACACCATATAATTGCTTGAAGACATTCTTTTTTATTTAAAGATGAAATAGCTAAGAGTTCTAATCAAAACTAGGGTCACAGCCTACATATTAAATGAAAGAAATTGATTGGGTTTTTATTATGCCCTGACTACTGCCAATGCGCCAGGATCACAGATTGCCATAAATTTATACTTATAAACTACTAATTGCCCAAGTCATAATGGTAACAATGGGATAATGAAATCATTCTGATCAAGCTGAAGCCAAATTCTGCTTGACAACATGGGGGCTTTGCGAGGGGGGACAGACAAGAAGAAACTGTGGATACAAACCCCGGATGCTCCATTCCAATAAATACCAGCAGGAAACATACAAAGACCTCCAAAGGTTCTAAATTCTGTTCTAGGGGGGCTTCCTTGCTAACAAATCACTTAAGAAGAGGGGCGGTTACATTTATAATACAAGCACTTGTATCCTTTATTTGTCTTGAAAAACTAATGACTGACTTAATCACATTTGATTAAAGGAGATGTGTTGATGTAGTCATGTGTTTCTGATTGCATTAGGCTTGATTGAAAGTGGCAGGGAGAGTATGTAATAGCCTAACTGCCCCCTATATCTTGTCACTGGGGCTCGGCAGGCATGACGTGGGAGAATCCTGAGGGAATCGTTGTGGTGAACAGTGTCATCTTTCAACTTGGGGGAGGGGGCCTGGAGAAGTAATCTCCAACATAAAATCAGGGCTTCCATATCAGAGCTGATGAAGGATTGAGAACTGATCCTCACACACTTCCATGTTTAGAAGACTGAAAAAAGTAAAAATAAAAGGAAGAAGGAGCTGCCCACATAACAATATTCTCTTTCTATAAACATTCAGATATTAAATGACAAGCCGGGAGGGTTTTTTTTTTCTTTTTTTTTTTTTTATTATACTTTAGGTTTTAGGGTACATGTGCACAATGTGCAGGTTTGTTACATATGTATCCATGTGCCATGTTGATTTCCTGCACCCATTAGCTCGTCATTTAGCATTAGGTATATCTCCTAATGCTGTCCCCGCCCCCCCAACCCCCCACCCCACAACAGTACCCGGAATGTGATGTTCCCCTTCCTGTGTCCATGAGTTCTCATTGTTCAATTCCCACCTATGAGTGAGAACATGCAGTGTTTGGTTTTTTGTCCTTGCGATAGTTTACTGAGAATGATGGTTTCCAGTTTCATCCATGTCCCTACAAAGGACACGAGGAGGGTTTTTAAACTTCCTTTTTATAAATAATATGCACAAGAAGACAAGCGCTTAGCTTTAGGAATTAATAGGCCAACCCAATTTTTAAAATGAATTTGTCGAAAACCTGCCTTTTTATGAGAGATATTTACATTGGTGGAAAAAAATTGATTCATAAGTCTTGTCCTGGCCATACATAAATGCAGATTGTGGGTTATAATTCAGGACATGGAAACACCAGCTCAGCCTTACCTGGACACTGAGCATGACAGGACTGGGCTCTGACAGCCATTCTTCATCATGTCTCACCATGTTGACTGATGGGGCTTTTACTCTTACCACCACATTTTCCCCACCAAGCTATGCTCTCTAAATACTGCTCCAGCATAGTGTAGAGGTTCCAAGCTCCAGCATGCATCAGAATCACTGGAGGGCTTGTTAAAGTTAGATTTCTGGGTCCCAACTCCTTGAGTCTTGGATTCAGTAAGTCTGGGCTGGGGCCTGATAATTGGCATTTTTAACAAGTCTCTGATGCTGGTATTTCAGAGACTAAGTTTTGAGGACTGTGTGCAAGAGGAATGTTTCTAATTTGTTAATTGGATCATATTTCACATATGCTCAAAATTCTTCAGCGTTTCCCAGTTGTTTACCGAGTGAACTCTAAATGTCTTATTCTTTCCTTTCGAGTCATTTTTAGAAGGAGGTGGCATTTGAGGACAGGACAGACAGACATGCCAGATATATAAGCAACCCCGTAAGCCTGCTATTCTAAAGTTCTGTATCATCTATCCCCAAATGACTTTTCAAATTAGAGAGTATTTATGTATTATAAAATAAATAAATAAGATATCCCAGAAAAATTGGAAACTACAGGAAAATACAAAGAAAACATGCATGTTTCCTGGCAAGCAAAGAAGTCTGTAAAGTTAGACACCCACTCTTTATTAGTGAGTACGACTTGGTGGTGATATTCTGCATACTTTTCACTACTTTTTGAGCTTTTCTATATTGCTCACTTTTTTATGAAAACAATACAGCTATTTTCCATGAAAAAAATTAAGAAATCATCTCCAATCCTCTTATCCCAACACTTACTTTTAAAATCCTAAACTTTGTGCTTTTTCCTCATGTAGCCAATTTTTCAAAGTGAACTATACTTAACTCCCCAAGTTCAGCTTGAGCTCCTCTGCCCTGCCAGTCTGCTCCATCCTCCTGGTATGAGTGTTAATATCAATAATGAATCAATGCCAAGTTTGTCATCCCTTGAGGAGGCCACACCAACCTTCTGGACTTATTTACTGAGATGGTCTGGGAAGGGTTCTGAGTTAGGAGAAGACCCTACTTCCAGCTCCAACTCTTTCATGAGCCTGTTGTGACACCCGAGGGCCTGGTCACATCTCACAGAAAACATGGGCTTCCTACACTTCTTTTCAGCTCAGTCACGCTCCAGCTGTGTGACCAGTTAAGTTTTCTGAACCTCAGACCCTTGGTCTGTAGAACAGTCACATAAATACTTAATGGCAGGGCTGATAATGGGTTAAATCGTGTGGGAATGTGCCTGTCCCATAAGAGGAATTCATTCAACATCATTCCCCTGTCCCACCCCTTTCTCATCCCTATAATAGAGATATTCCTTATCAGTGTTACCTACCTCACCTTCTGATGGGGTTGCATGAGGTTTAGATGTGCCTTAATACTTTAAAACAAAATAAAAAAAAAAAAGGAAAAAGTATCTTTTGGAAATTTGACTATTACACGTGGATTTTTGTAATAATAGAGTCTATGGAGATGAGGATTCTGGATTCATATTCTGACCCAAATTCCCTTTCCCTATGCCCACTCCCTGATCAGTCTACTCCCTTAGAAAATTGTTGGGTGGCAGGCCGGGGGCGGTGGCTCACGCCTGTAATCCCAGCACTGTGGGAGGCCAAGGCGGGCGGATCATGAGGTCAGGAGATCGAGACCATCCTGGCTAACATGGTGAAACCCTGTCTCTACTAAAAATACAAAAAAAAAAAAAATTAGCCGGGCGTGGTGGTGGGCGCCTGTAGTCCCAGCTACTTGGGAGGCTGAGGCAGGAGAATGGCGTGAACCCGGGAGGCGGAGCTTGCAGTGAGCCGAGATTGTGCCACTGCACTCCAGCCTGGGCAACAGAGCAGGACTCTGTCTCAAAAAAAAAAAAGAAATTGTTGGGTGGCTTAAACGAGCTGTGTCCCCTTGGAAACCCTCAGCCCTTCACCCCTTCCATACACTCACCCATCTATACCATAGGAGGGTGGGTTTGATTATTTTTTTCAATGCCCCCTACTTTTTTTTTTTTTAGCGGAGCCTTAGTTCTAAGCTTCTTTGATTCTATGAGCTTATGAAATTAATAGATGAATTAATAGAAAAAAAGTAGGGAATATGATAATTGGAAGAAGAAAGGAGAGGTAGTCAGCAAGAAAAATGAGTGAGAGAGTAAAAAAATGAAGGAAGCAATGGAAAAATGGAGCAATGAACAAACAAAAAATGGAGCCTTGCACATTAGCAAAAGGAAGAGGCACCAGGCCGCCTATCCACAGAGAAGATAGACATATATATTTTCCATACAGCCATTTTTCACCCTCACATACAATGAAGGCAGAGCCATAGTTAGAATTTTTAGTAGCTTGAAGCTAATTTAAACTTCATCGTTCTGTTTGACTAGCATTAAAATATCATATAGATTTTTCTCCAGCGGGTTTGTACATCACCACATAATTGGCACCCTCGATACCTGCTATTACTCTCTCTTCCACAATAGAGGTGGTCAGAAAGTTCAGAGGAAAAAAATCCCCCTTCTGCATCTACTTGATTTCACAACACAGAATGAATGTGAGACATGGATCTGGTTTTAAATAAATTATTAGCACCATATAATTTCTTGTCATATAATCGAGGGTACATTTCATGTGGTAAAAAAGTGAGAAAATAATTTGCAAATAGGTTTCAGCATGAAAACATGCAAGAAGAATACCTAAAACAGAACTTTTGGTGATGAAAAATGTTTTATAAAATGTATTTTTGCTTCCTCTTGTGGTTTCTGCTTCTTTCCCCCTTTTTCAAAAATGGAAAAAAAAATCATTTGTGTTGCAGATAACTACTCTTGTTATGGTTTTCTCTCCTTGCATTCGGGGGAACTCCACCATGTATTCATTTCAGTTTCATTTTGCTGTTTAAGAATTGGAGATCCTCAGAGTTATGGGGAAAGTCTGGCTTTGTCTGGGCTAATGTCCTGCCCAAAGCCGATCCCTTCTACAGCTTCCCAGGCATTTCATCATTCTGCCTCTGGTTGTATAGTTTCAGGGACAGGCCACCTGAACATTTATCAGGGAATCATCAGTCTCAGTTTGGGGTCTGTGGGATGGACTTAAATCCTAAATCTACTGTTTACCTGTTGTGAGACCATGGGCAAGTCATTTGACCTTTTAGGGCATTGCGTGCTTTCTGTGAAGTGGAGGTAATATTCTTAAACCATAGAGATTTCAAAAAGAACATGGCTGTAGGAATCCTAGCACAGTGCCTGGTATGCAGTGGTGCTCAATAAAAGTGCAATCTATTCTGCATGGTGGCATCTATTCTCTGCTTGACAGCTTCCTCGTTCTGTCTGAGAATGAGCTGAAATCTGTCTCCAGGTGACTTCTGCTCCCAGGTGACTTCTACCTATGGGTTGTTGCTCTGACCTTGGACCTACATAGAATAAGCTACCCCTGTGCTTCCTCCAGGAAATGGAAATTCTCAAACATCATGTCTCTTTGGCTCTTCTCATCCCCTCACTCACTAGCCCCGATGATAACTGAATGAGCACACCGGATAACACAGATTGTGTTAGGGATCACCAGAAATCAGCCAGAATGCCATATCCTAAAGTTCATCTGTCTATGTAAAATGGAAATGGATTGGTGGAGAGGTGTGTACAGGCGTATTCTATAGACATATCTGGTTTCAGAGTCCCAGCCGAGGGGTCTGATAGAAATTTCTAGTTGCAAAAGTATCAGGCTCTTTATCCTAACACAGTTCTCTCATCTGTAGCAGCTTCATCCTCTAAGCATTTGCTACTAATGAATTATGCATCATACCTAAAAACAAACAACTAAGATATACAGTGACTTCTTTAAATGGTTTAATAAATACAGTATTAACCAAATGTTGATAAATAAAGCACTCATTTTTGTCCTTATCTCAAGAAAGAAAGAATCATCTGGAGGAAGTAGTGATGATCAGAAGATAAGGGCAGACGACCACCTACCACTCACATGCTTCTCAGAAATTCAGGAAGACGCTCTAGCCTCTCCCATTAAAATAGGATTTCTCCTGTGTGTGTGTGTGTGTGGATTTTGTGCATGTACCTGATGATTTTACTTCACTTAGATCTTTTCTGTCTTCCCAGTCCTGTTGTGACTGCTTTCTCTCAGACCCTTATCAGGTCTTCTCTGGATGAATAGAATAGCCGATCTCCCTGCATGTAGGCTCAGCTGCCTCTAATACACAGTCCCAGGGTTGTTTCTAAATACCAAATCCAAGTGTAATGCACTTCTATTTAAAGTCGTTAGGTGGGTCCTGATGGCTTCACAAATAAAATGCAATTTCACAGTCTTGCACACAAAACTCTTCAAGATCTGATTCCAGCTGACACACTTCTTCCATCTAACTTATTTTTCATTGCATACACCATGCTTCTTCCTGTCTCTGCTTTGTGCCTGCTGTTTACTGTAGGTGAAAAGCCAGTCCCTCCCCTTCCCCATTTGGAAAATACCTTTTTTAAAATTATTTTATTCCCTCCCCTGCCATCAGAGAGAAAAAGATTCAGTGCACTTTAATTATGGTAGTGTAACAATTCCAGAGAGTGTCATCACATAACTGGAACATTCTTTCTTCATATCTCAGTTCTAATGTCACTTCCTCTGGGAACTCTCCATGACTTCTGCAGGTGGCATTAAAAGCTCCCTTTTCTGACCCGCATAGTGCTCAGCATAGACTTCTGTGTTAGAACTCAACACACCTGTAGCATGTGGTGATTTTTTTTCTATTTGACTTTGAGCTCTCCAAGGGCAAAGTCTGTGCTTTGCTTGTATTTGTTCCCATCCTGCTGTCATCTTCCCAGTTTTATTTTTGACTACTAGAGATCAGAAGATTTACTTAATAGATTGGGAAATTGAGACCAAGCAGCAAAATGAAGATTTTACTTATAGATAATCTGTCCTAGTAGATACTGTATTTGATGCTTTAGGTTCACATCCTCATTTAATTACCCCAAGCCTTTGAGGTAGGTATCTTATGCAGAACCACTTTACCTAATAAGCCAGGGGCTGGGTGGTGACAAGGGGACCTGTTAAATGTCACAGAGTGAGTCAGTGGAAAATCTTGTTCTTCAACCCTGGAGTCCTGAATCTCCTGCCCTGGGTAGCCCATGGGTTCTTTCCTTCTTTTTGTTTCCAGATTCTCCTTCCTTTCCATCCTTCTTCCTTCTAGATTTTCCATTAACTGCCTTCCTCTCTGTCTTTCTCATTTTTGCTCTCTCCTTTCTTTTTTTCTTTCTCAGTCTTTCTCTCCACTAATCTTTTCCCTTTCCTTTGCCTCCCTCCCATCTCTTGTCCCAACTTCTGTTTCTCCTTCCTTTCCCTTTAATTCTGTTTTACTCTTTCTAGCCCAGAAATATTTCCCTAGGAAAGTGAACTTTATTAGCTATCACATCTTTCTTCTTCTGTGCTCAGTTTCCTCCCACCTCCGTTTCTTTGGCCCTGGAGCCTCTGGTTACCATGCTCCTCAACCTGATACCCATTCCCTACACACATGACCCTCTGCAGGTCTGGACACATGAGCAGCCATTTCACCAGAATGGAGAATGAAACTTGACATACAGAGTGAGTGCCTATCACTATCTACGCTTCTAGGTAAAATATGCAGCAAAAAAGTTGGTCCAGATAATCACCAAGTTCTGAAGATGAAAAATAACAGCTGTCTTTGGTACTCATTTGCTTGTAAAAACTTTTCTCTAAGAAAATCTTGTGAAGTCCTATACATTTGAAATGTACTTGTTCCATGATCTTTGAAATAAATGCTTAAGAACCATGAGATTACTTTGGGTGAGGGTGGGGGGATGTGTTGATTATTTGATTGCAAACAATTTTGTTCATTTAACTATTCATTAACATAAAAAAATGAAAAATTCTTGGAACATATTTTGCATAGATTTAGAACTTAAAGAATTTAATCAAAAGTAAATATAACCTTGAGAAATGAAGCAATTAAATATTAGGGAACTAAATACTAGACTAGTATGATAAATACTGTGGGTATTTTTTTTCTTTTTCTTGTGGGGGAAGTCCTTGGTTATTAGAGACTTATAAGATTACTAAGGACATAACCTCAAGGGACTCACTTCTCAATATCCAAAAGGAGGAATAGAAAGAAAAGACCTTGTCTTAAAAGGTCTGGCTAAGAGATGCTTATAGATATAGGTTTGAAAAAGCAATCCCCTATAGAAGTAGGGAGGTGGGAGAAAACTCAGCAGCCTTAAATAAGCAAAGGAAACTTTAGTAACTCTAGGAAAAGTAGGAGTGATTTTAGCTCAATATCTCATAGCTCTGTTCTATAGGGCTGTGAGCTCCTTAAGAGCTAGCCTGTGTCTAATTCATCTTTGCTACTCCAAAGCCTAACATAGCACCTTGGCATAGTAGACATCCAATAAATATTTGTTGAGTGAATGTTACTTAATGTTTCTTGAGTCCTTATTATATGTCAGGCTACGTCTAAGTGCTTTACGTGTATTAACTTTAAATTTCATGACAACCCTAAGGGGTAGATACTTTTAACATTGCCATTTTAAGAGGAGAAAACTGAGACACAGGTGATTTAAGTAATTTGTTCAAGCTTTCACAAGTAGCATGTGGCTCAGCTAGGCTTTGAACATATAGGGTCTGGTTTAATGCTTATACTCTTGAAGACTCCTTGGGACTGTAATATAGGGAGTTTGTGAACCATGAACTCTCTTGGTTCCATGCCAGGGAAAGGGGAAGTAGGGTTCCAGTAATAATACTTGGGCAGGAGGGAGGGTCCTTTAGAGATAAAACCTTATTTTGTGCCAGAAAAATGCCCAATCTAATCTTATTTAACATTGTCACTAACTCTATGTGGTAGGCAATATTATTCCCATTTGGAAAATTGAGATTCAACAAAATGAAGAGTGTGTTCAAAGTCACAAAGCTAATAAATAGCCGTCAATGTTCTTTTCACCGTGGAAATGTACTTGTTCCATGATCTTTGAAATAAATGCTAGAGAACCATAAAATTTGTGAGGTTCACTGACCTCACGCCAAGGTTCTATTGTCACTTAAAAACTCTAGTTCCTGGGTTTTTCTTGCTCAGGAAATGTGGCCCAACCTCTCCATATCTCTTTGTTTGCAGAGCATCCCAGCTGCTACTGTCTTCATCTGAACCCTGCTTGAGACAGATCAGTGGGGTAGGGGAAGTGAAACAAAGGAAAAAGGGACATTGGTTTAATGAAGAGAATGAGTTTGTTTACAAGAAATGTATGGACATTGAGCCAAATGCTTAAAGAAACATGAAGGTGGTTCTAAGAGAGGAGGGTTGGGTGGATGCCTTCTGGGCCGAGCCACCATCCTGTCCCGGAGGTCCAAAGATCAGAACCCCAGTCTGTGTTGTAATCACAGAAGAGTTCAACTTCCCCAAAAGAAGGTCCCGAGGAATCCTGAACTCCATTCTTTTCAAGTGTGTGTTGCCTTCTGTGTTCTGTTTTTAAGTCTACATCTGGGGAAGGCCTTTGTGAGTCTGATCAGCTGAGCCCAGTTACATGACCAAGTCCTAGCTCAAGGGACACCATGACTGTGGCCCAGCCAGTCACTCTCTCAATCTTGGACTTTCGAATTTTGAGTGAGGAACACAAAGAAGTAGGGGTGGTAGAGATTTTGCTGATCCTGCTTCTTCAGATTGCCAGCAATTTTCTGAGCTCCTCAATACTCTTAGAAAGATCCCTGATTGGTGCCAGGGCCCCAGAGAAGTCACTCTCTTCTCTTGCCCAATTGCAAATTAGTAGGCTAATTTTTGTCCTCCCAGGAAGAGGAAGGAAGCCAGGGAATCTGTAGCCATGTTCAGCTTTTGCCCAGATTCCTGTCAGGAGCCATGTTGAGTGCCTTTAAATACCAAGGTGAGAAGTGGACCTGGAAGAGCTAATACCTTTAAGCAAGGGAACAGCAGTGTCAGCTGAAGGCTGCCATGATATTCTAGGACTATGATTCCCAAAACTGAGCTGACCCATCTGTGGGCTCCATCTGGAGCCACAGGCCTTCACTCTTGGAACTCACGCATATGCCTATATTCACTCTGATGCTCAACTGCTGTCCCGGTTTTAGAAATTGCCTATACTTGTGTCTAAGTCTCCAGCCCTTCACTCAATCTGCCTAACGGACCTTCAGGGGAATCTGACCTTCCATGCATATCCATTTCCAGCTCACAAACAGTTTTGTAAAAATGGACTAAACTCAACCACAGGGGAAGAAGGACCATAAACCTTCAAAGCCAAAAGGAAGAGACTTGGGTGAAAACCTGCTTGTGTGACATCGTCTCTCTGAACTCCAATTTGCTTGTCTATAAAATGGCAAAAGAAATGGGACCTACCATAGGGTTGTCCTGAGATGTGAATGAGACAATGCACATTTAAAATGTGCAATAAATTATGTATGTTCAGTAAATTATCTCCTTGACTTGAATTTATATCCATCTTTTTTCTAGCCATCATAACACCAGAGAAATATCCTATTCTTGAATTTCTCCCATAACTGCCATACTTCACAATGATTTCACACCTATTATGTCATTGGCTTTTAAACAATTCCTTTAAAGAAAGCAATAAAGAAATCATGATGTTTGCCACCTTCTGATGTCTGCCTCTTTCAATCCTTTAAAATGCAAACAATCTGCTCATGGGTGGGACCTGCTATTTGCTTAGACATGTTCACCTTCATTAATTCTGCAGGTTACCCATACTTCTTTGGCTTAAAATTTTGGTTCCATTTTTCAGACTGACACCGTTTGATGCGACCAATATTTTAAATATCTGTTTGGGTCATACCTTGATTCTACCCAGTTAATCCCATGGATTGTGAAGCGTCTTTATTCAGACCATCAGAACCCCACTCCTGCAGGCTGCTCATTTGCTCATTGGCTCCATTCACAGAAATCATAAGTAAGAGGCACGTCCCCTGTGGCAGCCCAATTTCCAGCCTGGTTTGATGTTTCACCACTGGTAACCCCAATTCTACAAGGAACTCTTTCAGTTTAGATGGTTTTCCAAAGAGTTAATGTCACTTGCTTGTATTCCTTTATAGGTTTTATTTCTTTTTAATTCAGTGTGTCCTGAATTTGTGTATTGCTATGGTGCACACACATGATCCTTCTTTCCTTCTCAGAAAATGAACACATGGGCTCTGATGGCCTGCGGGCTCTTAGCACTTTCAGTGAAATCAGAAACCCTATGTAGCAGATAGGGCCTCTTTTCCTTATAGGACCTAGATCTCTAGTGGGTAGTATCTGGTATTAACAATGGCCCTAGGCTCATCTGAGTCATTGTTTAAGCTTTGCCATAGTCTAAGCTTTCTCTCTAACTCCATGAAAATTGGTTACATTATTTCACCTCTATAGATTTCAGTGTTTTCATCCGTGGTGCTAGAATAATTATATCTGCCTTGATTAACTCCCAGGATAGTTATGAAGATCCAAAGATATGTGAATATATTTCAAAAAATTATAAAGTAACATACAAATGCATGATGTTCATATTATTAAATTTAATGCTAATCAAAGTAATTGGCTTTGAAACTGAAATGATACAGAGAAATGAAGCATTTTAAGTATTGGTCAGATGTTAACATTAACCAGCTAATCCCTAAAGTTCTGAGTTTGTGAAAATACTTTGGAAATAATAGCTATGACTGGGCCAAAATTCAGATTTTAGTAGAAACATCTAAGTAGATATTTAAGAAATAAGACATCAGGATTTGCCTCTCTCGTGCCTTCTTTATTAGCCAAGTAAACATAGAGGCACAAATATGTGCTCACGTATGTTCTCTCTGTGTGTATCACACACACCTGCACACACACACACACACACACACACACACACACACACACACGGAATGTTATCCAGTTAAGAAATAACAGAACTTTTTTTTCCAGCTAAGTTAGAAAGGAATTTATCAAGCTCCTAACATGTGCCAGTGGTGAGTTGATTACATGAGATATGTCAGCTATTTAGTTTCTACAACACAACAATAAGGTAGGCATTATTATTCGCATTTTACAAGAGAAGAAAAGTAGACTTGGAAATAATGACTTGCTTCTAGTCACACTGTTAGTAGGTGGTAGGATTAAGATTAAGATCATGACTATGTTTCCAAAATCTCTGGGCTTTCAACTGCCTACCCCATTATTCCCAAATGCTTCCCCTTTTGACTGGTTTCTGACTGTCTGCTTCCCAAGGTTCAGGAAACAGGATAGAAATAAAGATTCCTAGGCTTCACTCCTGGAAATTCTACTTCAGTAGTTCTGGGCCAAGTCTTACAAATCTCTATGCTTAACAAGCATCCCAGAAAATTATGAAGAGAGGTCAGTTTTAGAACACTGCTAAGGCCAATATGCCACATGAGAAAATATCAAGAATGGTGGTAACTTTTGGAAAGGGTGAGAAACTTGTGACATCTGAGAAATGAGACACACACACACACACACACACACACACAGACACACACACACATCCTTCCTTTCCCTACTCAAAAATGTAAGCTTCACTTACATCTCAATCCAATCCAAGGGAAGGGATTTTTTTTACTTATGCACTCAAAGTGCCTAGAACAGCCTCTGGCATATGCCAGAGTGCTATAAATATTTGCTAAGTGGATGAATGAAATTCATTAGCTTCCTTGGCAAAAACATAAATATGCAAATAGATTGGAAAAATTAGGCATAAGTCTCTGGTCCTATGTTTGCTTATTTCTGTGTAAGATTTTGTAAATGGTTAACGCCTGGCAAAGATGTTTCAATCCAACAATGTGCTGGTCCTTTTCACAACTCTGTAATCTTTCTCCTGAAATTGTTCATGAAAGTTGGAGAAAAACATACTAGCAGTTCAATTCAAAATTGGGCTCCTCCGCCCCTTTGCTTCATTTCCTCCCAAATTAATGAATTCAAGAAAAGCTTGTCAACTCTCTGAACGAGACGACTGTGGCAAAACAAATTTATGAATCCAATCAGAAGTGAACAGAAGTGATTCTGCTAGTTTGATGAATGTGCCTCAACAAATCCCTGCCTCCCTCTGAAGCTAGGGGATTGGAGGAAGTTTGGAAAGAGGACATGAGAAATCTATTTGTGACGCGCTATGGATCCCGAGTGAACAGGCCCAGAGGTAGGGAAGGCAGCAGTCTGCATCCATTAGCATCGCCAACATCTGTCCTCCTTCAGCCACCTCCACTGAGGCCCACTGACCACAGTCTGTCACTAGATCTTGTGCTCAGATGTTCTGCTTGAGCATTCATAGCACTAATGCCACAGTGAGCCCAAGCATTAGAGGGGAAAATATAACTGGGGCAGGGGTGGCATACAGGGCAAGGCTAGCAAACTTCTCCAGTGATGGCTACCAGGTTGTTAAAGGAATTCTAGAGGATCAAATTCTATACTGTTAACAACCTTATACCCACCCCCAACATCATTAGGATCAGAAGTTGTGCTGACACGTGCTTGAGTTTATTTTACCCCAACTAAAGCAGGCACGTTTTCTCATGCCTAGCCTGTGCCATTCAGCCACAACCAGCTTCTCAGAAATCATAATCACAGCTAACGTATTGGGGACTTGTTGCGTACCACGTTTCGTGCTAAGCACTTTCAGGCATAACATCCTTGAATTCTCATGATTAGATAGGAATCTGAACATCCATATTGCACAAATTGAGATGCTGATGTTCAAAGTTAGATAACTTATCCAAGACTACACAGTGGGTAAGAGGTAGAAATGGGATTCTGCCTTGTCCAGAGCCTGAGTTCCTATTCACCATGAATTATCACTCTTTGAACCTGTACCACTGGGGTAACATTCCACCCCATCCCCAGTTTATCAGAGTTCACCTTTCAGCTCTTCTTCCAAATTTCCTGTCTCCCTTATCTCAACTTGGGCACTCACTTGGCTTTTACTAGTTAATTTTGGAGTCTTTGCTCTGCAATTCTGCCTCAAGCCTAGCAATTAGGACCTCACCTACACATATTGTCTACCCCAGCGGTCATAGGTCTTCTTGAGCTCCTTCTGGCCACATTGCACAAGAGTTACAGTTTCTTCTGCAACTCCTGGTATTTCTGCATAATAGAAAAGCAAACAAGAGGCAGAGAACCTGTTGATACTGGTGAACAGCACACAAGAGGGAGTCACAGCATCATTAGGAGTGAGGTGACAGGGAATCTGACGTGTGTGTGGCTCACATGAAGGTTCCAAGAAACACAGAGCTTAACTCCTGACTCATTTGCTGTGTGACCTGGGCAAGTTACTTAACTTGTTTGGTCTTCTTATTCTACATTTGCAAAATGAGGAAAATTGTTCCTATAAGACAGAACACAAGTTGTTATGAAGGTGAGGCCCATGGGACCCATGGCCCATTGCCTGGTGCTTAGATGATTTTATAATGTTGGTTTCTATAACCCATGCTGTGAAAGGGATGGTTTCTGGAGAGTTCCTCACTGAGGAGTAATTTCAGTGAACACGACATTGGGTCTTCTCTGCTAGACTAATCTTGTTGTCCCATAACTTAACCCCCAAAATAGCCCCCCACCACCCTTCACCTGAGCCTCAAGTGTGCCAAGAGCACGGAACTGTCTGATCTTTGGCCAAATCCACATTTGGGAGACATTCCGGAGAATAGAATGGAGCCCTTTTCTGTGAGTAATCAATAACCACCATCCTGAGGCCCCAAGAAGAAAGGCCCTTTCTATAGGTTCCCTTCACACTACAGCTCCCAGGTTAGGACCTCTTGGATGTCTGCTGGCCCTTACCCAGGCGAGGAATCTGCACCGACTAGGGGCTCCTGGATTCATGATTCAGAATAGGTGGAAGGCTCAGAACAGGGAAACTGGGGAAGTTTCCTAGCCATAAGAGCTCTCAGCCAGATCCAAGGTGAAGAGGGACAGGTGGGAGTAGGGAACCATCACTGGCTGGGTCCTGCTCTGTGCCTGGTTCTCCTCTCCTCGCTGCCTACATTACTCCAAAAAACCTAACAGGGCTGTATGCTGGGTATTGTCCCCCCACTTTTAAGAAAGTAGAAACTCATAGATTTTAATTGACTTGCTCAAGGTCACACAGGTTTTGAATCTAGGTCTATCAGACAGCAAGGCTCATGGTTTTTTCTTCACTACGCTGCTCCACGTGGGAAGGGATGGCACGAAATGAAAGGAACTGAGAAGAAAGGGGCACTGAAGAATTCTGAGTCCAGGGCAGAGGGCCTGCAGCCTGTGAGATCTCAGGCTCTGAATGTCAGACTCTAGTCTTAGACATCTCCTTGCATTTGCCCCTGAGTCTTTCTTTTCAGAAGACAATTGTCAAGTGAGGCTTGGACACCTGGTCCCTCCTGCTTGCAACCAGGAAGGTCATTTAATAATTAACTTTGTGACACAATTCATTGGAATGAGAAGGGTATTCTTCAATTGTTTTGTGGTGCAGAACAAATGCCTCATTAATCAGCAACACATCAACCTGAGCCCAAGCACTAATAACGAGAGAGAGTAATGAGTTGGCATCACTGGGGACACAACTGCAGCCACAAGCTCATCCTTCAAAGGGGCCCACAGTGCTTAGGCTTGAAAGATGGACAGTCGCAGGAGGGATGAGTGGCAAGGCTGGGCAAGATACAGGGGGTGAGAGATGCAAAAAGGAAGAGAAGGAGGAGAAGGAGAGGGCTCCTGCAGGTCTTCTCACAAGATCTTGGGGAGGAATCAAAGGTGCAGAAGTTTGAGGGTCACGATACTGTCACTAACAAATGGAGCAGGGACCAGACCGGCTTGGTGTATGGAGCACCCGTCCAGAAGCGAAATGGCTAAATCATGGAGCCATACAGTCATAGACTCTTGGTTCCCAGCATAGCATCCATGGGCCCATTTGGAGAAGAACGCAGGCATAGAGATGAGACCTCCAGCTCATGTTCTGATTTTGAATCATGCAAACTATGACTTTATTATTCCTTTGATCACTCATTAATTCACTCATTTCTTCACCTATTCAATCAATAGTCATTGTTGAGTGTTGACTTTGGGCTGGATAAATGTGGTGACCCTGGTTATGTCATATTGATCAAAAGTTCTGATTGACTGCTATGCATTGTAGACCTTTCATGTGTTAAGTCGCAAAGATATAATCCTAATATCCAAATTTTAAAACACAGTTTTATTTACCTTTGATTTCTAAAACTAAAATATAAATTATTACACAACTGATGTATTTTATTTGCAAACAAAAATTTTAAAACATGAGATTCAGTGAGGGCTAAAAATGTCAGAATCATCTGAATTAGGATTAATCTCTTATTTTAGACATGAAGGGATTGAAGCCTTCTGAGAAAAAGGTTTTGCCCAAAGTCAACACAACTAACCTGAAACAAAAAAGGAATGGAAACCCAGAGAGTCCTGACTCCCAGCTCCATGCACTTCCTACTACATTCATATCATGGAAGGAACAATAGTTGATCTTCATGCTCATGATGAGGCTGGCCTAGCTTTTAGGACACAGGCCAGCTTTCTTAAGCAGAGTATGACCAGGTACTTGTAAAGGTTCCCATATGCCTGCTGTGCAAGAAGCTGTCCTGAGCTTTCACATTCCTAAGTCTCCTCAGCCATCCTCGTCTTCATCCTAGACCACAGCCTAGCTTGCATCAGCCTAGCTTGCATCAACATGAAGCCACCCTTCCCTCCAACTCAGAACTCAGTCTCCAGTTTGATGTGGGGGGCCTTTGGAATAATAAGGGACTCAGTAAAGGGCTCGGAGACTTTGACACAAAGGGCTGAAGAGGAGACCTCACAGGAATGCACAGTGAAGTAACTTAGATAGTTAGCAGATGGGAACCTTTGATTAAGAGAAGACTTGCTATCTGAGGATAGGTTTCTTTTTTCAGTGACTGTGGGAGGGTTGAGATGAACGCTGACTTTGTACTTAGCCTGGTATTATTACCAACAAGTCTTTTATTTTGAGAGACAAGACTTATCACGAGAATAACCCAGGGAGGGCCCCAAATCTAGTCAGTACTTTGCAATACTTATTTATGTGCATTCCTTGACTTTTAAAGAATTGTATATATTTAAGGCATACAACATGCTGTTTTGATATACATACATGTAGTGAAATGATAACTACAGTTATACGAACCTATAGTCAGGCAGCCATTGCCTCTTGAGCATCTTTTCCTTCTTAGAATCTTTTCTTTCTACTCCCTCAGTATTATTAAAATAATGGGAATGTGCACTCCAGATGCTTTTCAACCCTTACTCTTCTCCAATTCTCTTCCATTCTTCCCCATCTCCAACTAAAATACTTCAAGGTCTCTCCTTCTCTCTCAATGTATATCTTAAAAGTGGCTTGTTTCTTTCATGCTCTTTTTTCCTGCCCATCTTGCTCTCTCTTTCTTTCTTTCTTTCTTTCTTTATTTATTTATTTATTTATTTATTTATTTATTGCAGTGGAGTCTCACTCTGTCACCCAGACTGGAGTTCAGTGGTGCAATCTCAGCTCACTGCAACCTCTGCCTTCCAGGTTCAAGCGATTCTCCTGCCTCAGCCTCCCAAGTAGCTGGGATTACAGGTGTGTGCCACCATGCTCGGCTAATTTTTGCATTTTTAGTAGAGATGGGTTTTCACCATGTTGGCCAGGCTGGTCTTGAACTCCTGACCTCCAGTGATCCACCCACCTTGGCCTTTTAAAGTGCTGGGATTACAGGCAAGAGCCATCGCTCTCAGCCTCCTGCCTATCTCTTGGTCTCAATTTTTCCCACTGTCTCCTTGAATCTATACCCAGTCCTAGGAACACATTTTGTTATTTCCTGCACCCGGGCTTTTATATGACACAGGCTTATAGATGAGGAAAGCAAGGTTCAGAGATATGAGTCATTTACCCAAGACCACAGGATTTTTAACAGGAAGCCAGAACTCTACTTTGGGCTGACTTTCTATAACTTATTTCTCCCCATGGAGTCTTATAAGATCAGGTAGGATTCAATGTAGAGCGATTTCAATAACCAGGCTTTCATCCAATATGGTAGTGCCCTCTCAAGTTGCTTGTGATTATAATTCTTTGCCCTGCCAGCCCGTGAATGGAAATTAACACTTGCTCTAGACCACACAGGTAAAGGGAAGGTGCGACTCATTGGTGCTCCCTGATGGTGAGTTTTATCTATCTCTCTCTGTCTTCCCTGGCTGGGGCAAAGGGTTTCCTTGTGTTTCACTCAAGTGCAAGAATTAATACCCATCTCATCCTCATCTTGTTCCCTCTCCCCTCCTCTATATTCTCCTTTTTACCTCCTGCTTCTCTCTTTCCATATTCTTTTCCTCATCTGCCATCTTTTATCTTTCTCCTTTTTTCTTATCTTTTTCTTTATTTGCTTTTTTTCTTTTCTCACAATCCAAAGCAAGACAGCATTTTTGATCCTGACTCTCACTGCTCCTTGGCAACTCACATGTTATAGAAGGAATTCAATAGCCCCTCTTTTCTCCTCTGCCTCTCATTCTAGTCTTCTACAAATTATTTGGTCTCATCCTACAATGCTATGCAGTCTGGAGGTCTTGGGATCTGAAGTCAGAACTTGTGTTTGCACCAGGGCTTGTTAGAGCCTATGGGACCTTGAGCAAGTCACTTTCCTACTCAGAGCTTTTGCTGCTGTTTTTGGAGCCCTCAGCTTCATTAGGATTTCAGTACCAGAGCAGCTAGTGACCCTGCCTTAACAGGAAATTAATGGAAGCTGGACATGTGTGTTTACAGTGTGACTTTCCTGAGATACTTCATTTACCTGGCAGATAGCCAAATGCCCAGTTGTCTGAACCACAACCAGGAGGTTTCTCTCACAGGCATCTTGTTTATTTTGGCAGGACACTCTTGTGGCTTTTGTATGACCTATGTCCAGTTTATGCCAGCCTGACCATTGCTCTGCTGCTGGGAACTTATATTCCCTCTGGTGTCCTGGGGAAAATCCAGCCTGAGACAGCCCCTAGTTCTTCAGATGAAAGGTACAGATTCAATACACCACCACAATAGGAAACAAGTTCAAAGATTTTTTTACTTATAGATCCCGAACAAGGAGGATGCAATGAGTCAGGAGGGCAGTCTTTTGTCCCCAGGTCATGTGAGGCAAAAAAAAAAGAAGAATCAGGCAGAGAGAGACAAAAGCATGTGGCAACTAGCAGGATATATAAGGAACTAGGGTATGGGTCACTTTAAGTTCATAAGCAAATGCTTGAATAGCCTGCTTAAAGGAAATGGAGGGAAAGTGGGAGCTCCATCTGCTAGGCAGGAAAAATGCATCTAAGTTCTTATCTCTGACCCCTGACTTGAGCCATTTGAAAGTGGTGTGGAACTAGAAACTGTGTCAAGGGTGACTGAACCCTGCTGCAGGTGTGAGAATGTTAAACTTCTTTTCAAAATGAATGCTAAGACAACATAAAATTATAATAATTCACTCCAGCTGCCTTGCTTTATAGTATGGATAACTAAGACCACCTCCCTGGACTGTGGTGAGGATTAACTTAGATAAGATGCAATTAAAGTACCACGGTCAGCTACCAAGTGTCCTCTAAATTACAAAGGCTGGAAGGTGTGCTCCTTCCTATGGGTTTAGTATCCTCCATTGCGCCGCATTGCTTGGACTCTGTTCTAGGTAAAATTGCTGCCACCTGCTCTAAGGAAGCATTCTCATCACCGCATTTGTGCCTTAGCCCAGATCTGGTCTGCTCATTTGTCATTTTTCATAGACCAGTTCCTATGTAAGCTCTTCCAGAAGCCTTCCCTGTAGCTGTCTCCCTAAACATTGGCATTCCCTCCAGCACTGGATTCTTCACTCTAGGCCTGTGGATGAAGGCTTTTCTAGTCAGTTATTTATAAATGACAGAGAAAATATTTTTCTTTAAATTCTCTGTGGTGCTATCCTAGTTCTGAGCACAGGTGACACTCAGTCAATACTTGGTGTATTGATTTCCTGAAGTTCTCCAGGGTCCTAGCTTATCTTTTTTCTTGGGGTGTAGAAGAGTGAAGATTTTTGAGTCATGTCAACTCCCTTCAATCTTTTTTGCAGAAATTCATGAAAGTATTTATAAGGATGAACAGAACTAGCTCTAAGGCCCAACTCTACTAATCTCTGGCTATGTGATCTTAGGCATATTACTTAACTTCTCTGATCCTCAGTACCTTTCTCTGTAAAATGGGGATGTTACCTTATAGGGTTATTGTGAGGATTAAATGAGAGTATGGTTATAGGTTCTTCCAAAAATTAGTCGTAGGTTATTTTTAGGTCTACCACTTCTAGTTTCTTTTAAATGATTCATCTGTCTTGATTTCTTTCCTCATAGTACAGACTGTAGTCCTTGACCTTTGAGCATTCTTTCCTTCATAAAGATGTCAGGTGAATATCTGAGGGCAACTGAGAAATCCGTATGTATGAATTGCTCAAGAGGTGAAAGGCGGCATTCAGAAGGCCTTTCAATCCAGTCATTTGGAGGCAGACTTGCTGCCTTTCAACACTACAGACATTTTGATATACCCTTTCCTCTTCATTTTATCTTACCAGGTCATGGGTACAACAGATACCATTGTGGCATACTTGTTCCTACTCCACCCTTGAGCCCAGCCCACGCCACAGTGGCCTTAGCAGAATGTCCACCTTCATGCCAGGAGAGGTAGTACAGAGGCCAAAAGGAAGTTGCTGGTGAGTGTCAACTGAAGACAGTGGAAACAGAGACCAACCTTTTCTGCTAAGGGGTCCATGCACTGAAGTGCAAACCAAAAAACCAGCATATGTCAAAACTGGAGTGGCTGCTATAAGATCAAGGCGTGTCAGAATATGTCACTAAAGATCGAAGCAGATGGGGGGACTGGTCCCCCAGCAGGAAGAATGGGGCAGCCCTGGGAGCTCACACTGAATTCTTTGGGCTCCAAATTCTCATTCCAGCTAGATTTTTAAAATGTATTTGCTCAGTGAGAATGAAGAAAGAATTAATTCTTAATTGAACCTCTGCTATGTGATTGACACATTCATACATGTTTTATTCCATTTAATTGTCAATTAAAAAGTTATGAAAATAGCCCCCTGTAATGTGGTTCTGACCTCATCTCATGTGTGCTTCTCTGCTTGGCTCCTTCCTCACTCTACTGCACCACACTGGCCTCCACCCTGTGGAGGAGTAGCTGGGATGAAATGAAATCTAGCTGGAATGAGAATTTGGGGCCCAAACACTCTGATCTCACTCCTACCTCAAGGCCTTTGCACTTGCTCTTTCTTCTGTCTGGAATATTTTTAGCTCAAATATTCGTATAGCTTACTGTCTTTTTTCCTTCAGCTCTTTGCTAATGTGTGCCATATTCTCAGAGAGGCCTACCCTAAGAATGTTGTTTGAAATTACAATTCACCACCATAGCATTCCGTATCTCCACTGTTTGCTTTTTTCCTCCATGGAAATTATAGGTGTATGATATACATAAATGTATTTTTTATTCTGCTTTTTATTATTTGTCACCCTTCACTAGAACCTAAGCCTCTTTGAGGCAAATCAGTGTTATATGCCTGGCACTTAGAACAACACTAGGCATATAGCAAACAAACGTGCATTGAAAGAATGGATGAATGAATGAATGAATGGGGATTATTTTTGTCTTTTCACCAATGAGGAAACTGAGGCTTGGAAAGGTGAAATCCTATGGTCTGTGGTCATCCAGCCAGTGAGTGCTGAGCTGGGATCAAAGCCTGATCTGCTAACTTCAGATCCACCATGGCCCTTTCCACACTCATTGTGTCCAGGGCAACACAATGGAGGCAACAGGGCATGAAACTGCATTGGGCTGAAGAGAAGTGAGAAGGAGAAGCTGAGAAGTTCCCATGAGACAAGGTTGGAGAACTAGAAAGCAGTGCTTAGAACATTTTCCTATAAACTGTTGGGGGGCAAAGCTGAGGCACCTTAGGCCAGAGTTAGTTTTCCTATCTGAGGCCAAGAATGGCCAGATGTGAGGTTGACGGTTATGTGATCTCTCTTTATCTTCTGTGTGAATTACATAGTATCACCAGCGTCTTGTTATAGGCAGGCAATTCAATGTTCAGAGTATTTCAAATACTCTGAACTTTACTTTTTCATGACCGCACAAACCAGATCCTGTGACCTTTATCCCGTGCCCCTTCCTTTGCCTCTCTCAGCCTTTTCCCTGGTACTTGGATCCACCTGGCCACTTGGGAAAGCCAGGGTCAGGCTGCTCCCCCGCTGCCAGAGATGACCTACAGCCAGTTCCCTGCGCCTACCCTGACATGACAGTTCATGGGCTGTCATCTTGGCTCTGGACTTGGAGCACACAGCTGGCCTCTGCCAGTCCTAGTTCCTGCCAGGCCAATCAGTGTACTTTCTCCAGATGCAGGGAGGAATGGGGAATTCCCCATGACAAGAAACTTAGGTGTTTTATCCTGTAAAAAAAAATCACACAAGGCCCTAATTTAAATTCCTCACACCTCACAAGTGGGTGGAGGTGCTGGAATCATTCTCATTTACCTGGCTTTAGCGCAGGACAGCCAGTGACAGGAATAGTGCTTGGCCTTGAACCTGAGTTGCTGGAGAGGTATGACCTAGTCCACTGTGAAAAATACACCTTGGTCAGGGCGGTGGCAAATGGGAAGTTGTGACAATCTAGATAGGGACCGAATGGAAGTCTATTTGCTCTGACTGAAGAAAGTGTTTATGAAGCTAACGAGAAATATAAACAAGAACTGGAGGGGAATGCTACTGCTTCTAAGTGTGCTTGATATGCTAATTACAAATTATGCTTATCTTTTTGTATTAAAGCCGGTCCCCTTAGGGATTTATATGTTAGCTAGTTGCTATGAGTACTTGAAAGATATTAGATGGGATTTCTTTAAAAATATGTTATAGCTTAAGCAAGCATTACTATCTATTTACTCATTCATCAATTTATTTAATAAATATTTACTGAACTCTTTTTTTTGTGACATGAACTAGGCAAGGTGCTTAAGGGAAAATAGGGAATGGAATAGAGGAGGTCCCTGCCCTCAGGTGCTTCTTTTCTAGTCAGGGAGACCCTGTTCTGGTTGGACAGAGATGGTGTAGCTTGCTACAGTTTTAGAAGCAGAGTGAGGACATCTTGGAAAGCACATTGAAGGAAGGCCATCCTCCATGCTCAAGAGGCAGCATACTAGGCCACACAATAACTGACACGCTGGTCTTTTTAAGCCTTCCTTGCAGTGCCTGAGAGATCTAAGTTCAAATCTTAGCCCTACCACTTATTAGCTATGGGACCTTGATGAGTCCCATAACCTAAATGAGCCTCAGAGGATAAATCTGCAAAATAGGGATACCAATTTGAACCTCATGGGATTTTATGTACTAAATGAGATGAAGGACTTAAAACACTTGTCCTAATAGAGAAAACAACATGTGGTGGCCAATATTATTACCAGCTTTTATCTCTAAAATATGAGAAGTTATGTAATATTCTGAGCTTTAGTGTTATTCCCCTTAGCACATGCAGACAGGTGCATATATGGAAAAAATACATATTTGTGTGTTCAAACACACACATACCTTCACTACACACAAATACATTTGCCTGTGGACCTGCAAGATAAATACCTGCATATTCACAAACACGTGCACGTATCCCAGTGCACACACACTTCTTCATGGTCACTACTCCTTTTCTAGGCTTTCTTCACCCTCACCTGCACAGGCCTCTTTTAGTCCTCCTTCAAATTCCAAATATGAAGGACATCAGGACAAGTCACTTTGCTTGTCTGGCTTCCTCAGTTCCCCCAAGGACAGGGCTGGACTTAGTGATCTTAAAGATCCTCTTTGCTTGCTTTCCCTCTCTCTTATTTGTATGATGTTATTTTTTTTTATCCCCCTAGTTCACTATTTTTCTCCACTCTACCCTCACCCTCCTCCCCTCCGAGGAAACATTCCATGGAAGATTCCTGTGATTTTGAGTTTACTCCAACCAGAAATTTTTCATTCTTACTTTTCAAGCTTTGACTCCTGGGATGCTACTAGGGTTCTTCACTCTTACCTTCCAGTGAACTGTGGGATCTAACTCCACCCCAAGGATTCTGTCAGCTTAACCATTGTTCTCTCCTCAATTTGGTCACTCCTGTCAAAGCTTCCTTTCATCTACAGAACACATTTGGGCTTCTCCAGAATGTTTGTAATGGAAGATGGGAGAGCTGTTGCATTAGTCCATTTTCACACTGCTGTAAAGATACTACCCGAGACTGGGCAATTTATAAAGGAAAGAGGTTTAATTGACTCACAGTTCCACATGGCTGGGGTGGCCTCAGGAAACTCACAATCATGGCAGAAAGTGAAGGGGAAGCAAGGACTGTATTCACATAGTAGCAGGAGAGAGAAGAATGAGTGAAGTAGGAAGAGCCCCTTATGAAACCATCAGATGTTGTGAGAACTCACTCACTATCACGAGAACAGCGTGGGGGTGAACTGCCCCCATGATCCAATCACCTCCCACCAGGTCCCACCCTTGACATGTGGGGATTACAAGAATTGTAACTATAGAGGATACTTGGGTGAAGACACAGGTATCAGCTGTCCTCAGTGGTGAAATTGGAGATGGATTCATCCTCAGACATTCATTCAGAGCCCACGCCTAGGCATGGACAGAAGTGCATGCACTTGCATTCTGGGCAGACACACACGCTCTCATATACTCTTTATTTTATCTGCTTGTTTCTTTCTGCTGCCCTTTGGCTCCATCATTTCAAGTTTACCTACAAGAAGGCAGACCTCAGGTGGAAGGGCAAGTTGTGCTTTGCTGCTTCAATGGTGTTTTATTTTATTCTGCTTCTCATGAGGGCTTTATTTCCACCGAAAGTGAACCTGAAATCCTAGTGTTTTACTCCTCTTTCTAGGTATTTGTTGGAGATTAACATGCAATTGAAGTGGACCTAGAAAGCTGGTAGGAAAACAGGGAGCTGGTCCCCCCTGAAGAGAGGCTATTGTGATATTTCTTGGATGGGCTAGGAAAGAGTAATTGACAGTTTTACAAAGTCTAAAGTTTTGACCTATTTGTCAAGCAAACATGACTTGATTATTTAGAATACAGACCACAGCAGAAATAACTCCTAGAAACTTCCTTAGCCACTGTTCCATTCTACTCTAGACACCCCCAGCCTCCTGCGATCACCTCTATCACAGTCCAGACTATTTTTGCATATGATTTTTGGTTTACTTGTGTATCAGCTAAGAAACAGGTGGCATGCTCAGAGTGGGTCATTTAAGGAGTGTTTACCAAAAAGTAACATTTACAAAGATTTGGACAGGGCTTAGGGAAACCAAAAAAAGATAACACAGTACCCCAGAACTAGTAACAGTGGGAGTCCTTGCTACTCCAGGTCTGCAGGCGCAAGGGAAGGTAGTGGTTACCTGATAGGAGCTGTGACTCCTGATAGAGGGACTCAGCCATCGCTTAGTGTATGTTCTCAGAGGGAGCTGGAAATGAACATCCTGACTTCATTGTCTTTCCACCCTTTGATCTCCCAGCGCCTCCCATTGACCAAACCCAACCTGAAGCCAGTAGGCAAGGGAGCCCACTGAAGTGGTTCAGCAGCCTTCCGGAACACAGAGTGAGACCAAGAAGAGTAGAAAGTAAATCTCAGGGTGATGGGGAGAGGAGATGGGTGGATGGGATAGATCCAGCAAACTGTTGTCTCCCTCACTAGCCTGTGAGAGGTTTTCAACTGGGCATGTAGTTTTCATTTTGTAGCCCAAGCCCAAATTTAAGCCCTGACAAATAGAAAGAGCTTCATAAACTCTGAATAAATGAATGCATATAGAGATGGTAAATAGATGAATAATTAAGTGACCAAATGACCGAATGACTGAAAGGTCGGTTGACCAAATTTTTCCTACTGGAGAAGATGAACTGCTCTGGTAACTACCCAAGAACAATTTGTAATTAACATATCAAAAATACTTCCAAAGGCCTTAAAAGACTTTGTCTCTTCTGCAGCTTAAGCAGTCAGCACAGAAACTTGTGTACAGGGTGAAATTGCTTCCTTCGTAGCAGAGATTAAGCACCTCCCACCTCCTGTTCCAAAGATCTCAAATTCTGAATTAGGAAAGACATGAATTAATGAGTTCTTCGTGTAACAAGAAAAACCTCTTTTAATAACTAGGAGTTAAACAGAGTTTGGATCCCTGCTGATCTTATTGGCAAAATTAAATAAAAGTGACATTCTGCTGGCCCAAGCAAATTAGCAGCCAGCCTGTGTAAAGGCTCAGTTAACCCGAGACATTGTGTGATGTATTACCCATTGTTTGACGTACTTTCATAAGAGCAAGACGAAGTGTCCCATCCTTTAGACTCTGGTAATGTGCCTCATTGTTAAATTCAATAGGAAAAGCGATTCATACTGTGGTATGATTGAAAAGAAAATTGAATCCTTTTGATGTTATAAATGTGTCTATTACTGCGTGTGCACACAAATTTTCCATGGAAATTATGGTGAAAGTAGTGATTCTCCTCGAAAAATGCATTAGTGTTGACACGTTCAATTTTATCTGCATCAGAATATAAATACCCTTTAACCATGGTCAAATTGTGCGGAATGTATATACCACATCTGCATAAGTCACTTGTCTATCCATCTATCGGAAAAAAAAATGCATTGAGCCCTGAGAGCTATCCTGGTTCTCCATTTACAGTTTTAAAAATATATACTATTAAAAGCATTGGCGCAAGATTTGTGTGAGGGTCTTTTTAATTTTAAAAAACAGTTTCAAAAAGCAAAGGTCTGTAATTTCACATCCTGATTACACAAAACAAGTTTGAGAGCTTGGAGAGACCTGGAGAGTTGTTGTCTGAGTGTCATGCCAGCATGGACCCCCAGGCCACTACTGGTTATGCACTAACTGAATGGGCGTGGAATCTTTTTATAAGGACATAGGTGGTGTGCTACTCAGCTTGGCACTGTGGTTTCAAATCCCTTCACTTATAAGCCAAATGAGGACAGTAAACTGCTGGCCACTTCTTGCCTCCTTCCTCCTAAGTTCAATCCCTTGTTTGTCCGTGCTCTATTCTCCTGCTCCTCCCTAGATGTGGAACTCCAGGGAGTCCCTTCTCCTCTCTGGACTTCAGCTTCCTCTCTGCAAATCAAGGGGATGGTTTCCACATCCTCAAAGTTAAATGCCTGATACTGTTTGAATGCATTATGCTCCTTTTTGCTTTCATCCCTTTATCAATTGGCACTTTTTGGGTCACAAACAGCAGGAAATTTAACACAGAATGACTTTAGGAAAATGAGAATGTATGATTCCTTTGCCATCCTACACTCCCCAAAAAAAAGATCAGACGTAAATCTGGCAGAGAGGATCAGAACTGGGTTCCTGTCTTGGTTTTTCTCTCTCAGTGTTGACTCCATCCACAAACTCTCTTGGTGATCCCTTCTCCTAGTGACAAGATGGCTGCCCTCATGTTTATATCCTTTCTATTCCAAATTCAGCAGCACACACACACACACACACACACACACACACACACACACACAGAGACACACAGAATGTATTTTTGAGCAATATTCCTGGATCTGGCTCTCCTTGGCCCAAGTCATGTCAGTGCCCATCCCTGAAGAAGTCACTACAGCCAGTGGCATCTGATGCTCTCATTCGCTGTGTTGGGGTCACATCCATTTTTGGACTGAAGGGAGAGAGCTCAACCTATGGCATATGGACTGAGAATGGGAGAAGAGTAGTCATGCCAAGAAAAATCATGTTTCTGTTATTAAAAAAAAAGGACAAATGTACACTGGAGGGGGTGGGGAGACACACATGCTGTAATGTGTTTATGCAAGCAGTTTCCACTGCCTGAAATACCTCCTTCTCCTTATCAGTGTGGTGAATCCTTGCTTATCTTTCAAGATCAAGTGTAAATAACCTGTCTTTACTGAGCCTTCCAAATTCCTATCTGGCTTCTGTACTCTCTTAGTGCTGAAACATAACTCTGCTATAGAACCTGTCATATTCATCCCTCCCTCAACAAATATGTAGTAAGCACCTGGTAAGTGCAAAACCTCACCAGTTCTAATTTCCACTAAAGAGCTGGAATGCCAGGATCTATGTGTGCTGGTACATGACACACTGGAAGGGAAACCTGGGACAAATTCAGGAAGGGGGCAGTGAAAAAGTTGGCAGAAGAATAGCAGAAACTAGCAGAAAAAGGTGACTGAATAACTGGCTTTTCTAGGAGGGCATTGGAAAACCAAGATTAAGGTTGCTCTTGGGTGTGGCAAATTTTGTCCAGTCCCTGGGAAGATTTGAGAAATGGAGAGAAATATTCTGAAATGCAGGGCAGAGTACAGCCACCAAAGCACAAAAATAAGTTAGTGAGCAATTGAAGCAAGCAGTTCATCCACAAACAAGGTGGACAGTGAGCAGGATGTAGAGCAGTGGTCTCCATACAACCAGGATATTGAACACATAAAGACCAGAAAAGAAGACTGGCCTCTTCAAGTAGGACTTTGGTCTAAGGACCGACTGTCTGACCTTAACCATCAAACGTTAGCCTGGACATTCTCACCTGATGCTTCCAGAGACTAAGCTTTCAGGGATCTAGGGGTAGGCTGACCTTTCTACAAAACTTCAGCCTCATACTTGTTTTTCACTCTCTTCACCTCCTAACCTATTCTATGTCCTACATGGATTGGGTTTCTTTGGCTTACCTTTCATTTCTAGTCCACCCCTCTTGCCTGAAGCCAGAATTTGCCCTTCTTTCTTCCTTCCCTTGTTTTACCCTTCAGTGTCCCTTGCCATATCCACCAGCTGTCCCTGCTCTGGGTTTCTTTGAATAGCCAATGTGCCGACCTTAGATCTAGTCCTGAGCTCACATATTGGCACCTCCCTCTTGCCTTTCCAACCCCTCCCTGTCACTCATTAGCATCATTAGTGTAGAGCCTGACATTTTCCCATTGAACGAGATAACAACATGCCCTATTTTCTTTTTTTTTTCTTTTTCATCTTTCATTTTAGATTATGGGGATATGTGCAGGTTTGTTACAAAGGTATATTGTGTGATGCTGGGATTTGGAGTATGATAAAAATCTTTCACCTGGAAAGTGAGCATAGTGCCCAGTAGCTAGTTTTTCAGCCTCCTGCCCTCTCTTGTTTCCTAGTGTCTATTCCCATTTTTATGCCCATGTGTACCCAAGATTTTACTCCCACTTATAAGTGAGAGCATGTAGTATTTAGTTTTTTGTTTCCGTGTTTGTTGGCTTAGGAATGGTATCCAGCTGCATCTATGTTGCTGCAAAGGGCATAATTTCATTATTTTTTATAGCTGTGTAGTATTCCATGATATAAGTGTACCACATCTTCTTTATTCAATCCATTGAGATGGAAACCTGGGTTGGTTCCATGTCTTTGCTATTATGAATGCTACTGCAATAAACGTACAAGTGCAGGTGTTTTTTGATATAATAATTTATTCTCCTTTGCATCTATACCTAATGAGAATGCTGGGTCGAATGGTAGTTTCAACTGTTAGTTTTCTGAGAAATCTCCAAACTGCTCTCCACAGTGGTTGAATTAATTTACGTTCCCTCCAACAGTGTATCAGCGTTCTGTTTTCTCTGCAGCCCAGCCAACATCTGTTACTTTTTGACTTTTTAACAAAAGCAATTCTGACTGGTGTGAGATAGTATCTCATTGTGGTTTTTACTTGCATTTCTCTGATAGTTAGTGATGATGAGCATATTTTCATATGTTTGTTGGCTGCTTGTATCTCTTCTTTTGAGAAGTGTTTGTTCATGTCCTTTGCCCACTTTTTAATGGGGTTATTTGTTTTTTGGTTGTTCATTAGTTTAAGTTATAGATTCTGAATGTTAGGCCTTTGTCAGATGCATAGTTTGTGAATATTTTCTCCTATTCTGTAGGTTTTCTCTTTACTTTGTTAATAGTTTCTCTTGCTGTGCATGCACTATTTCTAAGCCTATCCAACCAGCTCTGTGTCACTGATAACAGTCCGAAGCAACTAGAAGGCAGGATATGTGGGATTAAGTACATAGAAACAGAGATGAGTTTGAATCCCAGATATGCTGTTGGTTAAGCAACAAAGGGCAGACTTTATAATTACTTATTTAGCAGATATTAATTGAGCTTCTGCTATGTACTGTCATTGTTGAGGCTATAGGGAATATAGCGGTAAACACAACAGCTTCATATGTGTCTTCTGCATGTGATAGTCACCTTTTAGGGATGGGGCCATGACTCTTAAACTTTAGTAATCATAGTACTTATTCCAGTGTCTGGCACCTAATAAACACTAAACACACACACACACCTGATGTAAGGTTGAGAAACAGAACCTAGTGATTCTTATCAATGTGACTTTCACCTATTTTTATTTCACAGAATTGAATCTTTACAGAAGGTCAAACAGTTATTTCTATGGGTTCTCAGGACAATAGCACTAAGGCAGCACTTTACCTGTGTTGCTGCAAGTAATGGCCCCAGTCCAGACTGAATGACCCCTCAGAGGCAGCTCTCATAAGGAAGTGGGGCCTGTCTTTTCTGATAGTCCAAAACCTCTTCTAAATGACTCTCAGCATGGTTTCCAGTTAGGTCCCTAGGAGCCATCAGCACAGGCCAGTTTATAGAATCAGAAACGTTCTGGAATTTGCTATTGTGAATACTGCTGCAATGAACATACAAGTGCAGGTGCTTTTTAGAAAATGAGCTGGGATGCTCATTTGACTTCACTGTGTCCGATTTCTTAGTCAAGTATCCTTGGCCTGTGGCTGATCGTGCTCCTCATGCACACTTCCAGTGACAGGAAACCCACTCAGAAACAACCCATCCCATGCTTGCACAGGTCTGACTGAGCTGAGATCTACTTCCCTTCGGTTTCCACCCATTGGTTTTGATTCTGCTGTGAAAGATTTCCTAAACCATTCTTACCAATATCCTTCATTAATTTACTCAGTGTATATTTATTGAGTACCTATGTGACAGATACTGGGATAAATTAGTGAAAAAAAAAAACATACAGAGATACTTATTTTTGTGGGGGGAATCTGGAGGAGGGAGTTCTAGGTAAAGAAACAGCTGGTGCAAAGGTCCTGGGGTAGGAGTGTGTTTAACTTGTTTAAAAAAGGAAAGCAAAATAAATAGTGTGGCTGAGAGGAAGAGCAGAAGGAACTGACATCAGAAAGCTATCAGGGTCAGATCATGGAGGACCTAGCAGAGCATTCTAAGGATTTGGGATTTTACTCTTCAACCCACCATCCAAGTCTTGAGTGATTCTAGTGAACAAAAAATTCATTATCAGCCTGTGGGGAAAATGAGGTTAGAATTTGATTTGTTTTAGGAATCCTGAGTGCTCATGAAATTACCGGGTTCCCTTCACCTATTTATCCCAAGCTGTAGGAGTGGATTTCTGCCTCAGTTCCTTACTAATAATTCTTGCTTACCAGCTAACTCTGGTGAGGCACCTGACACCCTGGTGATATGGACTAAATCTATGCCTATTGCTCCTGGCGATAGTAGGAGAGGTGCAGGAATGAAGACATGGAGGAGGGCAGAGAGGTAGAGGAGTGGAGGGGGGTGGAGTTTTGTGTTCAAGAACAGGGTCTGTGAGTCCGAGTGTTTGGTTTGAACTACAGCTTTGCTACTTACTATCTACATAGCACTAGGTAGTTATTTACTTGCTCTGAGCCTCATTTTTCTTATCTGTAAAATGGGAACAAGAATGCATGTTCCACAATGCACTGTATGATATTGTATGTAAACTGCCTAGCATAGAATAATCAATCCCTCACTAAGTAGTTGCTATTACTCTACTGGCCATGTTTTACAAATCCTTTCCACCTGGGTTTAGAACACAGTTCTTTATCCTTCCATGCACTAGCAGGGTCTCCATTTTCTCAGGGCCATGATGCTACTGCATACTTGGACTTTCAGAGGCACCAGACACCTGTCCCTTACCACAAGAGGGTACTACTTACCAAGAGCTGACTTGGACCCTTACTGGCTCTTAAACCCTGTCTGAGATATGACCCATATCACCATATACATTTGGACCTGGAATATTGGCTGATGGTCACTTCTCCTCACTAGGAAACAATTGGAGAATTTTCTTATTTATGCCCATGGTGGTTCCACCCCTGTCTAATCCCTGGTCTCATTCTCCAAGCTTGGCTAGACCCAGCAGGACTAGTGGCCACATCTTAACAGAATCATGCCACCTGCCTGCCACATTCTTCCTAATGCAGAAAGCCATTTCACCTCTCAGATAAAAATAACCAGGACAGTGGCCCTTCCCTAGGGAAAATCTCCCTTGTGGCATTTCTCTGCCTCTTGCTCCTTTCGGGTTCTCTCTCCGTATGGCAGTCGCTGCCTCTCTCTCTCATGCATCACGTGAGCATTGCCTTGTAAATTGTTCGGAATCCAAGTCTGGGTGGGATATTTACCCAGAGCGAATTATGGCTGGATGCATTCCTATGTCAACATGTGCCACGCTCATTTCTTATAAAGTAGTTCATTATTCTGTGGGGCATAAATAGTATTACCAGATTGATATGATTAAAGCTAGTGAGTCATTAATTAGCATCTAATTAAAACAGATGAGTTACATACCCATGTACAGTAGCTAATGTTATTTTTTCTTTGAAAAAAATGATTAAGTGTACAGTGATTGTGTTTTCAAAGAAACCACACCGAACTACGTGTTCAGTTTTCGTAAGATGCAGAGACAAAGTCTGCCCTGGGCCAGCAGAAAATTGAGTTTGTTACTTCCCCAAGATGTGGGTGCTAATATGGGCTAGGGCTTTTCTTGTCACAGGAAACTGGATTGAGTTTTGCATAAGTTCCAGAAATATCAACAGGCAACCATCTGGGCAGCTTCCTGGTGCTCAAAGCCCAGGCTCTAATATCGCATCTTCTTCTGTTCCACCTTCTCCTGTGATATCCACTCACACTGCCAAGGGTTCTCACATTCTTTATTTAATTTAATTCTTACATAACCCATATTCCTTTTTTCCTTGTTTTTTTTTTTTTTTTTTTTGAGACGGAGTTTCGCTCTTGTTGCCCAGGCTGGTGTGCAATGGTGCCATCTCGGCTCACTGCAATCTCCGCCTTCCGGGTTCAAGCAATTCTCCTGCCTCAGCCTCAGCCTCCTGAGTAGCTGGGATTACAGGCACATGCCACCACACCCAGCTATTTTTTTTTTGTATTTTTAGTAGAGATGGGGTTTCACCATGTTGGCCAGGCTGGTCTCGAACTTCTGACCTCAGGTGATCCACATACCTCGGCCTCCCAAAGTGCTGGGATTATAGGCGTGAGTCACCACATCTGGCTCATATTCCCATTTTATAAACCAAAAAACTAAACCTCAGACAGGACTCAGTTGTTGCTGATTTGATGACTGGAGAATTTCTTTTTTATTTATTTACTTATTTATTTATTTATTTATTTATTTATTTATTTATTTATTTTCTTCCTCATCTTCATTTTCTTTTTCTTTTTTTTTTTAATTATACTTTTAAGTTCTAGGGTACATGTGCACAACGTGCAGTTTGTTACATATGTATACATGTGCCATGTTGGTGTGAGGCACCCATTAACTCGTCATTTACATTAGGTATATCTCCTAATGCTATCCCTCCCCTCTCCCCCCACCCCACAACAGGCCCCGGTATGTGATGTTTCCCCTCCTGTGTCCAAGTGTTCTCATTGTTCAATTCCCACCTATGAGTGAGAATATGCAGTGTTTGGTTTTTTCTAAAGAAGCACCAGGACACGTTTCAACCATCCAAGCCAGACATTCAGGGCCTCTGAGGCCTGATCTTGATGTCTCCATGTAACCTCCTCTCTCCCTATTCCTTGCTCTCTAGCTTTTTTTCTAGTTGAACTGCTCATCACTGTGTTTTCCCTAATGCCATAATTCTGCTCACAGCCAACTAAGAAGACTTTCATCCTATCCACCCACCCACATTCCACCTACACTTCTGCATGCAAGCCAATTCTAATTTCACCCATACAGCCTTGACTAAGCCATATTCATATCGCTTTTTAGTTCAGTGGATTCTTAGTAATTTATATGCGAGAATCCAAACTAGAAGATTAAGTTCACCTGACTCAAACCCTCTACTATGAAGAGATTTCCATTATAGCATCCCACACATGTAGTCACTGAGCCTCCTTTCACAGCAATGGGAAGTCTAGTGCTTTTATTTTTGTCAAGCACCACCTCTGATTATCAAAGTAATATGTGAACATGTTCTGGAAGGCAGTAGGAAAAATAACCGTGGTTACTCCTCCAGAAGGGACTAGCATTCTTAGGTCAGAATGCTAAGAGGAGCTTTTATTTTATGTATTATTTATATTTTTTACAACACTATTATATTCATGGATAGCTTGTGTAATAAAAAACAATTCATAAATAAAAGAAGCACACTCATTGGAGGAACCAATATCTATTTATAGGAAGGATAAATAACAAATAGAACAAAAGAGAACTCTCTTGCCTATAGATAAATGTTGTTAATAATTGGTATTTTTCTCCTACTTTGTTTTTATTACATTATATATTTAGATATCGTAATACTTTATAAGAATTGTGAATCCTATTTGCTTAATAGTTTAACATATATATCCCCCATATTATTACAAGTTTTCATTAACACCAATTTAAATTATAGCATAAGGAATAAAACATCATCCATGTAATCTTTCCCTATGTTGGACATGCATGTTTCCAATATTTTTTCAGTGTAGATATTGCTGAGGAAAACATCTGTTTTTAATTGGAAAGTTTAAATTATTTTTTTTTTGTCATCACTGGTATACTTGTTTGTTCTTGTCCTGTTATTTTGATTATATTTGATCCGTTCTTGCTGTTTACTGTTGAATCATTCTCTCTTTCATCATGATAGTTTTTGTTTTTTAATTTTAGAGATGGGATCTTTCTGTGTTGCCCAGGCTGGAGCAGCGTCTGTTCACAGACACAATCACAGGACGCTACACCTTCCAACTCCCAGGATCAAGCAATCCTCCTGCCACAGCCCTGTAAGTAGCCGGGATTATAGATGTGCATCACCTGTGCTCCTTAAGGTCATTTTGAAGATCTATATTTTGTTTTTAACTCAAATAAATAAATGCTTCCTTTTAAGTTTAGTACATAATGGCAAACTATTCCAAGCTGTCTCCTAAAGTTTCAAATTTTATTTCTCCCATACAATGTTAACTAGCTAATACTGCTAATAAACCATCTGAGTTCTTAATTTCAGTTATTATGTTGTTCTTCATTCTATAATTTCAGTTTGATCTTTTGACATCGATTCCACTTCTCTAGAATATTCCTCAGCCTATTGTTTCAGGTTTTCGAAACGTATTCTTTATTTGATTAAAATAATTATATCATTGTTTTTCTTTATAACTTTGAAGCTATGATATTAGGTACACATAGATTTAGAATTTTCATATCTCAGTGATGGAATTTGGCATTTGTTATGAATTATCTATGCTTATTTCAAGTATATTTGCCTTTTAAATTTCCCTGTCTGATATTACTGTGGCTATATCAGCTTTTTTTCCTCTTCTTTTTGAAGTATAAATTATATGGAGGGAGATTACAGTTTTTAAGTATTTAACTTCAATGCATTTTCATAAATTCATATACGTGTGTAATCTATATCCCTATTAAAATACAAAACATTTTCAGCACTCTAGAGAGTTCACTAATGCCACTTCCAAGTAAACTTTTTTAAGTTCTTTTGCTGTAGTTGAGTACTTCAGCCTGTTTTATAAACATCTATCTATATATAGAAATACATATAGATATATATTTACATAGATTATAAACACATATATATACATTATAGTATGTATTCTTTTGTTTCCAGTTTATTTCATTACACTTAAGGTAATGTCTATGAAATTCATCCATGTTGTTGCATGTATCAGAGATTTGTGGGTTTCTTTTTCCTGAATAGTATTCTGTTATATAAATATACCAATATTTATGTATGCATTTATCCATTGATAGACATTTGTATTGTTTTCAGTTTGGGACTATTATGAATAACGCTTCTACAAAGATTGTTGTACAAGCATTTGTATAAACCTAAGTTTTCATTTCTTTTGAGTAAATGTTTAGCAAAGAAATTTCTAGGTCATAGGGTAGGTGTATATTTAATTTTATAAGAAACTGCCAAGCTATTTCCAAAGAGGCTATACCATCTTACATTCCTACTTCAAATACATGAGAGTTCTCATAATTCCACATTCTTAGTTTAAGGAAGTTCCATTCTATTTCTAATTTGTTGAGACATTTTACCATGAATGAATATTGAATATTTTGACGTTTTTACTGCAGCTATTTATCATCTGATTTTTCTGCTTTAATTTGTTCATGAGTCTCCTTTAGTCTGTTAATTAATATTTTAATGTTAAATTAACCTTGCATTTCTAGAATGAACCTCATGATACATTACTACTTTTATATATTGCTGGATTAGATTGCTAATATTTTATTAAGAATGTTTGTGTCTTTGTTTACAAGATATACTGTTCTGTAATTTTCTTTTCTGGGAATGTCTTTGCCTGGTTTTGGTATAAAGGTTATGCTGGCCTCATAAAATGACTTTAATGGTATTTCTTTTTCTCTACTTCTGGAGAGTTGATAGGATTGACATTATTTCTTAAATTTTTGCTGAAATTCACTAGTGAAGCTATCTGAGCCCAAAGTTTTCTTTACAATAATGTTCCCATTTACAAGTTCAACTGATTTAACAAATATGGGGCTATTAAGATATTCCATTTCCTCTTGTGTTAGTTTTGGTAATTTACATCATTCAAGGCATTTATCAAATTGTCCCAAGATGTCAAGTTTATTGGCATAAAATATTTCATAATATGGCCGGGCATGGTGGCTCATGCTTGTAATTCCAGCACTTTAGGAGGCCGAGGCGGGTGGATCATGTGAGGTCAGGAGTTCAAGATCAGCCTGGCCAAAGTGGTGAAACCCCGTCGCTACTGAAAATACAAAAAAATTAGCCAGGGGTGGTGTTGCATGCCTGTAACCCCAGCTACTCGGGAGGCTCAGTCATGAGAATCACTTGAACCCGGGAGGTGAAGGTTGCAGTGAGCCAAAATCGCACCACTGCACTCCAGCCTGGGTGATAGAGTGAGACTCCATCTTAAAAAAAAAAAAGTTTCATAATATGCCTTTATCCTTGTAATGTCTATAGAATCCACAGTGATGTTGTTCCCTCTGTCATTTCTGATATTAGTAAACTGTGGTTTCCCTCTTTTTTCTTGATCAATTTAGCTAGAAGTTTATAAAGGGGTTTGTTTTATTTTTCCTTTGAATACAAGCTTTTAGTCTCACTGGCTTTCTCTATTTTTGGTCTATTTTACACTTCATTGATTTGTGCTCTTATTATTTTCTTCCTGCTTAATTTGGTTTAGTTTGCTCTCCTTCTAGCTTCCTAAGGTGGGAGCATAGATCATCGACCTATTTTTCTTTTTAAGTTAGTTTGTGCTACAGTCTGAATGGTTGTGTCCCCTCAAAATTCATGCGCTGAAACCCTAATCCCAATGTGCAGATATTAAGAGGTGGGGCCTTTGGTAAGTGATTAGTTCATAAGGGTACAGTCCTCACGAATAGAATTAGTGCCCCTATAAAAAAGGACCCAGAAAGCTGCTTTGCCTTTTTCACCATGTGAGGACACAGTAAGAAGGCATCACCTATGAGCCAGGCAATGGGTCCTTATCAGACACTGTATCTCCTAGCACCTTGATCTTGGACTTCTCAGCCTCCAGAACTGTGAAAAATACATTTTTATTCTTTATAAGTCACCCAGTCTGTGGTAATTTGTTATAGCAGCCAAAGCAAAGACAGTTTAATTGAAATAGAATTTAAAATATAATAAAATGAATTATGAAATATACCTATGTATATTTACTATGTAAAAGGTCTTCATCTATCCGAAGAGTTTTCTCATGCTGCTTTGCAGAAAATCCCTCAACTTCAAGACAACCACCATAGTTAAATATCTTCTTGTGTTATACTTCCTTCATACAACACAGTAATTTTGATATACATCTATGTTATTGTGTGGATCAGTGTTTGCAATATTCCATTTTATAAACATACCAAAATGTGTTTATTTGCTCACCTGTTGATGGACATTTGAACCACTATAAATAAAGCTGCTTTGAACTGTCATGTACAAGCTTCTTTATAGACATATAGTTTTATTTCTGTTCAGTAAATACTGAAAAGTAGAATTACTGAGTCATAGGATAAGTATACGTATAACTTCATAAGAAAGTGAAAAATACTGTTATTGTTTTATTCTATAATTCTACCAGCATTGTATGAAAGTTCTAGCTCCTCTACATCTTTGCCGAAACTTGATATAAACATTTCTTAAAATGTTAGCCATTCTGGTGGGTATCTAGTAGTATCTCCTTGAGATTTTAATTTGCATTTTCCTGATGACTAATGCTATTGATCATCTTTTTCTATGCCTATTGACCATTCTCATATCTTGTGTGTGTGGCTGTGTGAAATGTCCGTTCAAATATTTTGCCTATTTATTATTGAATTTGTATTATTATTATTGTTGATTTGTAATATTTGTTTGTTTATTCTGGATTACCAGTCTTTCATCAGATATTTGTTCAATGAATATTTTCTCCCAATCTGCAACTTGTCCTCTCAATTTCTTAATGGTACTTTTGAAGAGCAGAAGCTTTTAATTGTAATAAAATCCAATATATCTATCGTTTCCTTCATGGCTTGTGCTTTTTGTGCCTTAAGACATGTTTTCTGCCATAAGATAATAAAGATTATTTTATGTTTTCTTCCGAAAGCTTTATATTTTTAGCTTTAAATTTAGATCTATGATCCATTTTGAGTTCAGTTTTGTGTATAATATGAAATAACACCCAGTATTTTTGCTTTGTTTTTATTTTTCACCTCACAGGTATTCAGTTGTTCCAACTCCATTTGTTGAAAAGACTATACTTTTCTATGGAATATTTTGGTGTTTTTGGAAAAACAATGATTGTATGTATGGGTCTCTATTGGTTTCATATTTTTGAGGTCTAATCTGTCTCATTTATGTCTCATTCATTTATCTTTATAAAAATACCATTAGGTCCTAATTACTGAGATTTTCTAAAGATTTTGAAATTAGTATAATCTTTCAACTTTGTTCTTAATTTTCAGATTGACTTTGGTTTCATTAGTTTTCTCTATTCATTGTATATATTATATTAATTTTCATTCCTATTGTTATTATATCCTTCCTTCTATTTACTTTAAGTTTAATTTTTTTTGATCCTCTTGAGGTAGAAGCTTAGATTATGGATTTTAATATTTTTTTCTTTTCTAAAATAAACAGAATTTAAAACGTCTCTCTAAGCACTGCTTTAGTTGAATCCATCAATTTTTTTTTTTATCATTATCATTCAATCCAAGATATTTTCTGATTTTCCTTGTGATTTCTTTGACTTTTGTGTTGTTTAGAAATGTACTGCTTAGTTTCAAAATATTTGTGGGTTTTCTAGATACCCTGTTTTATATTTTAATTTTGTCATAATTCCACAACACTTGTGTAGAATTTCAATCTTTTGAAATTTACTTAGACTTCCTTCATGGCCCAGTGTATGGTATATCTTGGCGATGGTTTTATATGTGCTTCAAAAAATATTTCTTCTGCAGTTGTTGAGTGTAGTGCTATATACATGTTAATTAGGCTACTTTGATTGATAGTGCTTTTCAAATCATCTGTATTCTTACTAATTTTTGTCTAATTATTCCATCAGTGAATGTTAGAGGCATATTACAATTTCCAACAGTAATTGTGGATTTTTCAATTTCTCCTTACAGTTCTACCAGGTTGTGTTTTATGCATTTTGAAGCTCTATTATTAGATGCATACTCACTTAGGATTGTTATGCCTTTTTGATGGATTAGCACTTTAATCATTATGAAATGTCCATCTTTATCTCTGGTAATAATTCTTTGTTTTGATGTCAGCTTTGTATGATATTTGTATAACAACTTCAGCTTATTTTGATTAGTGTTTGCATGGTATATCATTTTCCATCTTTTGCTTCTAAGCCACCTGTCTTTATATCTAAAATGTGCATATTGTTGAATACTGCCTTTGTATCCAATCTGCCAATCTCTGCCTTTTAATTAGAGTGTTAATGTCATTTATATTTAATATAATTATTAATATAATTGCATATAAATGTAACATATTTTTTTCTATTTATCACATCTATTTTTTGTTCATTTTATTTCTTTTCTTGCCATGAATTTTGGACTAATTGAGGGTTAGTTTTAAAATTCTGTTTTATCTCTCTTATCTGTCTTTCACTGTAACTATTTTACTGTTATTACCTTTAGTGATTGCACTAGGAATTGCAAATTTTTTAAATCATAATCAACCATGGGCTAATATATCACTTCTCACATAATATACTAGCCTTACAAGCGTAACCTCCAATTTTCCCTCATCTTTTGCTCTGCTGTTGTCATACATTTTATTTCTACATACATTATTATCCTACAATATATAATTAGTTTTGCTTTAAGCACCCAATTATCTTTTTTAAGAAATTAAATGTAAAACAAGTTATATATTTACCTATGTATTTGCCATTCCTTGATCTCATTATTTCTTTGTATAGATTTAATTTTCCTTCTGGTATTATTTTGCTTCAGTCTCAAGAACTTCCTTCAGCATTCTTGTAATGCAAGTCTGTTAGTTATGAATCGATGAATTCTCTCAGGTTTTGCTTATTGGAAAATGTTTCTATTTTGCCTTTATTTATGAAAGATATTTTGTCTGACTACAGAATTCTGGGTTGACAGCTTCTCCTTTCAGCACTTTAAAGGTGTAGTTTCTGTGTCTTCTAGTTTGCTTTGTTTCTGATGTGAATTTGATGCTCATGTTTACTCTCAGATACCTCAGAGTGTGTGTGTGTCTGTGTGTGTGTGTGTGTGTGTGTGTGTGTGTGTGTGCGTAAAATGCATCTTCATTTTGGGTATAGAGCCTCTTGAATCTGTGGGATGATAGTTTTCTTTAGTTTTGAAAAATCCTTAGCCAGTTTTGCTTCAAATACTGCTTCTTCCAAATTATCTTTCCTCTCTTTATGACACAACAAATTCTTCTATTCTAGATTTTTTTAAAACTTCCCAGTATATTTTTTGCATGGGGTCATTACTTTTCATTTCCATTTCTCTTTCTCTCTGTGCTCCATTCCACCTATTCTACAGATCTATCTTCTAATTTATGAATCATTTATTGCTTCTAATTAATGGTTAATATTCTGTTAAATCCATCTATTGAGTTCTTAATTTCAGTTATTACTATTTTTGAGCTTCATAATTTCTATTTAATAATTTTGTATAGTTTCCAGGTCAAAGTTTTACCTTTTCATTTATATTGTTAAAAATATGTCATATCTGTTTTAAAAAATCCACGCTAGATAACTTCAAATAACTAAATTATCTATAGGTATGTCTCTATTTCCTTTCTTCTCTTGATTTCTAGTCATTTAGTCGTATTTCCTGGAATGCAATTTAATTTCTAGTTGACACTGGACATGTTTCATAAATAAAAAATGCTAGCAATTGCTTCCTCCAGTGATTTTTTTTTCTTTCTTGAAAGTAAAGTATGAGTAAATCAATTTTATCTAATCACAATTTGAAATTATTTGAAGATGTGTTTCAGGAATTGCAAGGGTCAGTTTATTTATGGCTTGTCTTAATCCTTAAGTACAGCTCTTCAGGTGTTTCAGCTGAAAGCTTAGGGTTTCCTTGCTAAGCCTGAACTCCAATTCTTGTGTTTCCAAGGCCATAAAACTGCTGAAACTCTGCTTAGTATTTTAGAGTCTTAGCAGTCATTTTCTCCTTGTTTTCTTAGATTTGGGCCTTTTTCTGGGAATATGTGTGTCTAAAAACTCAATAAATGCTTTTAGGGGGATGTCAGGCTCACTTCTCTAAGGTTTCTTTTACTTCTGACATTTTGGCTCCTTAATCCTAGTTACCTTGATAGCCTAGGACCCTAATGTTTGTCTTCTGGAATAATGAAACTGCCATTAGTCTCAAGCTGCTACTTGCTCCTCAGTGACTATGCTCCAAACCCTGAATTGGAAAATGCCCCAAGGGGAAAGAGCAAAATTGATTATGGGGCCTCAATGTGTTTCTCTTCTTTCTGAAGTCTTATATGCTCAGGTCCTGACTACTTTGGTTATTCTCTCCTGCCTTCAAGTGGCTGGATTTACTTTTTGCATTTATTCTGTTTTTACAGTTCCTCTTTGTGGCAGAGTTAGTCAAATACAAGGTATTTTGTCATAGCTGGAAGCAGAAGTCGCTACATTTATTTTTGTCAAAAATATACTTGAGCCTATCCTATGGATGCATCTCTAATTATTTACTACCTTCAACAAAGATGGATAATATCTTTTGTCATCCTTATTTTACCTACTACCACCAGCTTTAATTGGTATAATATGATCATTTTGCTCAGTTAATTATTGTTAATTTTATAAATTAAGAATCTTCTCTTTCAATAATTATTTATGACACCTTCATTCTGTTTTGTAACCATATTTACCACAGTTATTTAGAATAAATTATGTGTTAAATGCTTTCCGTTGCTCATTACCAGTTCTTCCACACCATGACTTTATTATTTATGAGTTTTAAATTTTGATTTATTTTTTTTCAGCTGGCTGAAGTAGACGTTGCAGTAATTTTTCAGGAAGAATGCAGGAGTCAAACACTTTGTGAGTCCTTGCATAACTGAGATTATTGGTCTGTTGACTTCATATATGAACCACAATTTTTAAGTATTCAATCATTTACCAAAAAAAATTACCTCAAGCAAAGTACTGTGCTGGATGCTAGAAATACAGCAGTAGCAAAATGTGCACCATTGATGTTTTTATGGATTTTACATTTTAGTGGGAAAAACAGATATTAACAGCTGAGTCTACATAATTACTAGTGATCATTACAACAAAGGAGAATCACAGAGTTTTAGTTCTAATCACTGAAGAGAAATGAGTAGAGATGTAGTGTGACCAGTCCTGTCTTTTTATTAAAATCACACTAATTCTGCTCTAGAGAATAACTCAGAAAGGTGAAAGAAGATGAAGATGGACCAGCATCCAGCAAGAGATGATACTAGCTTGAACTAGACAAGTAGCCATGGAAATTGTAAGAGGTGGGTATATTTAAGACAATGTTAAAAGCATCTTTCACTCTTCTATGTCTCACCCATTCAACATTAAATCCATTAGCAATTCTGCACATTTGAAATATATCATTTCTCACCACTCCCTTCCCTTTCACCCTAGTCCAAGTCACCATTATCTTTTGCCTGGACTACTGCAGAAGCCTCCTAATTACTGTTCCTGTGTTTACTTTTGCTCCCCTTCACAGAGTGATCCTGCTAAAACATAAATCAGTTTATGACACGTGTCTCAAAACTCAAAACAGTTTCCCTTCTCAGACTGAGTGAAAGCTGAAGTTCTAACAATGGTCCACAGGCCAAATATGATCTGGCCTTGTGTTTTCTGGCATCAACCCTTATTACTCTGCTTTGCTTTTATAGTCTAGCCATACTGACCCTGTGTCATTCCCTGACCATGCCCGGGGTCTTTGCACTTGCTGTTCTCTTTGCCAAGAACACTCTCCCTAAATCTTTGCATGACTTGATCCCTCATATTATTCTAGGCTCTACTCAAATGTGTCAGTTTAAGAGACATCCTCCCTGACCATCCTATTCAAGAACTCATGCTCCACTGTCTATCTCTAATTCTCTTACTCTGCTTTATCTTTTATCATAACACTGACATATTGAATAGCTTTGTATTTATTTGTATTGTCTGTATTTCCTCAACTGGAATGTGAGCTTCTTGGCAGCAGATGTATTGCTATGTTTTTGCTATATTGTTACATAATCAAAAATATCCATCATGTGATTGATGTGGTTGGATGTGGCCATGAGGAAAGAGCAAGTACTGGGAACCACTCCTAGGTTCTGTCATGGACAGTAGGGTAGCCTGTAATGCCATTCACTGAGAGCAGGAAGTTAGAGGAAAAGGGCTTTGAGAGAGATCATGGGTTCAGGATCAGACAGGCTGAGCTTAAGACAGCCATGAGACATCAACTGGAGATGTCTAGTAGCCTATTTGGTAGTTGTCATCCCTAGGGTAACCAATTCATTTCCGTTTTCTTGGGACTTTCCCGATTTTAAACAGTGAAAGGTTCTTGTCCTGGGGAAACCCCTCAGTTCCTGAAGCAACTGAAGTCATGAACATAGGGGATAATTCACAGAATGAGAAAAGCAGTCAGTTTGGCCAGGTCTGAGCCTGAGGAGCTCCAGTAATAAAGGCAGAGCAAGACCACTTCATCTCCTGCTGGGCTGTGGACTCCCTGAGGGCAGGCAGGCATAGTCCATGATAGCTGCCTAATCACACTTGTTAGGAATGAAAGGAAAAATAAATGTTTAAAGGTTGAATAAACAAGGCACAAAGGACATAGTGAGAGAGCTATCAAGTCAAGTCAAGGAGTAAAGGAGAATTTCAAATTAAAATTTTAAACATCATCTCACTCCTGTCCTTTGCTTAAAACTCTTCAAAGATGTCCTCTCTCTTTCTCTCACATTCAAAGTCCTTACTTGCAAGGCTCTGCATGCTGTACTCACACCCTACCCCCATCGCACCTCACGTCTACTTACCTTTCCCTGGCTCTCTGCTCCAGCCATCTCTGCCTCCTTACACTTGCTATGGCCTTTGCTGCCACAGGGTCTTTGTACTCTGCCTGTTATGTTCTTTCCCAGATGCTGCCCACAATGCTGGCAGAAGAGGAGACTGAAATCAAGAGGGGTTGTTTCCATTTTTACCTTCTCTCCTCCCTCTCCTCTGCCCTACCTTTTCTTTTCTTTTTTTTTTCTCGGTATTATAATCTTCTCTAATTTTAGGCATGCTGGTGGATATGTAGTGGTATCTCATGATGGTCTTAATTTGCACCTCTGTAACAGGTAATAATGTTAAGTACTTTTTTGGTTGTTTGGACACTCTTTTGTGAAGTGCCTTTTTAAGGCTTTTGTCTGTTTTTCTATTGGATTGTCTCTTTTCCGTATTATTTTGTGCAAATTCTTTATTCTGGATACTGATATTTTGTCAGATATATATTGTAAGTATTGTTTCCTACTCTATGGTTTGCTCCTTCCCTTTTCAATGTTGCCTTTGATAAATTCTTTTTTTTTTTTTTTTTTTTGAGACGGAGTCTCGCTCTGTCGCCCAGGCTGGAGTGCAGTGGCGTGATCTCGGCTCACTGCAAGCTCTGCCTCCCGGGTTCACGCCATTCTCCTGCCTCAGCCTCTCCGAGTAGCTGGGACTACAGGCGCCCGCCACCACGCCCGGCTAATTTTTTTGTATTTCTAGTAGAGACAAGGTTTCACCGCGGTCTGGATCTCCTGACCTCGTGATCCGCCCGCCTCGGCCTCCCAAAGTGCTGGGATTACAAGCATGAGCCACCGCGCCTGGCGATAAATTCTTTATTAAAAAAAGTAAAAGTTTTGATTGATAAATCATAATTATATATGTTTATGGGGTACAATGCTATCTTTTCATATATCAATACAATGTGGAATCATTAAATAAAGTTAATTAACATATTCATCACCTCACTTTCCTATCATTTTTTAATGGTGAGACATTTGAAATTTATGCTCTTAGTTAATTTTGAAATATATTTTATTGACAATAGTCACCACGCTATGCAATAGATCTAGAAATTATTCCTCTTTTCTATCTGAAACTTTGTACCTTTTGATCAATAACTCACCACCCTCTCCATTTCCACTTCAGACTCTGGTAACCAGCATTCTACTCTCTAATTCTATGAGTTGAACTTTATTATTCTACATATAAGCGAAATCCCGTGGTATTTGTCTTTCTGTGCCTGGTTTATTTCACCATAATGTCTTCTAGATTTATCTGTGTAGTCCCAAATGACAAGATTTCCTCCTTTTCAAAGGCTGAATAGTATTTCATTGTGTATATAGAATACATTTTCTTTAGCCATTCATTCTTTGACAGTCACTTAGGTTGATTCCATACCTTGGCCATTGTGAATGATGCTTTAGTGAACATGGGAGTGCAGATATCCCTTTGACATATCAATGTCAGTTCCTTTGGAAATATAGCAAGTAGTGTGATTACTAGATTATGTGGTAATTCTATTTTTAGCTTTTTGAGGAACCTCCAAACCATTTTCCATACTGGCTGTCCTAATTTACATTCTCATAAAAAATGTATAAGAGTTCCCTCTTCTTACATCCTCTCCAACACTTGTTATCTTTCATCCTTTTGATAAAAACCATTCTAACAGATGTGAAATGATATCTCATTATGGTTTTAATTTGTATTTCCCTAATGACTATGGATGCTGAGCATTTTTCCAGATACCACCAGATGCTTTTCCCCAGCATTTCTTTTATGAGAAATATCTGTTCAAGTCCTTTGCCCATTTTAAAAATATTCAGTTATTGGTTTTCTTGCTATTGAGTTGTTTGAGTTTCTTATATTTTTGGATATTAATTCCTTATCAGATGTATGGTTTGCAAATATTTTCTCCCATTCTGTGGGTTGTCTTTTCACTTTATTAATTATTTTCTTTGCTGTACAGAAAGCTTTTAGTTTGATGCTATTCCATTTCTCTATTTTGGCTTTGTTGCCTGCTCTTTTGGGATCATATCCAAAACTTGTTGCCCAGACCAATGTTATGAACTTTTCCCTATATTTTCTTCTAGTAGTTTTGCAGTTTCACATTTTCAAGGTTTTAATCAATTTTGAGTTGATTTCTGTATGTGGTGTAAAATAAGGATCTAATATCCTTCTGAATATAGATATCCAGTTTTCCCAACATCATTTATTAAAGATACTGTACTTCCTTAATTGTATATTTATGACACCTTCCTCAAAAATCAATTAACTGCAAATAAGTGGGCTTATTTCTGGGTTTTCTAGATAAATCCTTAATTTTAAAAGGACTCCAGTATACGGGTCTTTATGGTTTGTACTTTATGTGTCCTACATTTTTTTTTTTTTTTTGTCTATACCAATGTCATGAAGATATTCTACTATATTTTCTTCTAGAAACTTTACTGTTTCATATTTACATCTATACCATCTGGGACTCCATCTTTTCCATATTGTACTACCATGTCATCTTTCCTATAAGTCAAGTGTCGGTCTCTAAATGTGTATATGTGTGAATCTGCTTTTAGATATTTTGTCCTGTTTCATCGGTCTATTTTTCTATATATAGGCTAATGCCACACTTCCTTAACTACTGTGGCTTTATAGGTATTGATATCTGATAGTGTGCTTCCTTTTTGCTTTCTATTGCAAATAGGAAATATTTGCAAACCATACAAAAATCATTCTTGAGAAAAGATGCCAAGAGTACGCATGGAAACTGCCCATTCACCTGCGTCTGAAATCAGATGTTGGCTAATGGAATGTGGCACAGGCCACAAAAGAATCTGCTCAACCTGTTGTAATCCTACTGCACCTAGCGTGAAATCCAAACTCCTTACCAATGCCTATGGGCCCAGATTCTTCTTCCTATCCATAGCTCCAATCTCATGTTCTTCACTCTCCTAACTCACCACATTGCAGTAGACTTTCCTGTTCTTTTAAAGATGGACATTTCAGTTTTAACGTAATCACACTTACTGTTTTTTCTGTCTGGATCTCTCTTCCTCAGATTGTCCCAAGTTTAAGTCCTTCGTACAATTCAGATGTCAGCTTAAATGCTCCTTTCTCAGAGAGCCTCCTATGATCACCTTCCCTAAATAAACTTTTCCGCCCCCACCTTCACTTGCTCATGATCTACCTCATTGTCCTGTGCAATTATAAGACTTATTGATATCTGTTTGTACATTAGTTTGTTTAGCATATCATAGGTCTTCCTCCCACAAAAGTGTAACTTCCAATGGTTTTGGAAGTCATCAATTTTTTTGCATTATTGCTAGAGGCTTAGCTCCTAGAACAGTGTTTGGCACTTAGAAAGTACTCAGTAAATATCCAAGAAAGGAATTCACTTTTCCTAACTTATTGGCCCCAATGTCCTCTGGAGACCAAGTTTTTTGGTTTTTTTTTTTTGTTTTTCTCTCTTCTCAGTGAAGTTTTCAAGATATCTGAGGACACCAATCACATCTTCCTTGAATTTTTCCTTCTTAAAATTAAATGTCCTTAGTTGCTTCCACTTATTACATATGGATGCATCTTATCTCTGGCTTAGCTATTTGGTTTATCTTATCGTTAGCCCATGAACACTTCGGGTCATACCTTGTGCCTTCTATCTCTCTATGCATCTATTTCTAACATATACACGTAAATACACCTTGCCTTTCCCAATGCTGGCCATGCCAGGGGACCCAGAAAATATTTGCTGAATAAAAGGCTGAATGAAAAGTGCTATGAGCAGAGAATCCCTGGGTGCTTGGGCCTTGGGGGGGTGAAGAAATCAAGCACAGCTTCTCTGCTAGATTTATTACACTCCCTCTCACTGCATCCCATCACCCACACTCCCAAGGCCTTTGTAAATCATTTGGTGTTATTCTTTCACGTACACATTTTTTATGACTGTCCTTTTAGGGCCACATAAATCAGATGTCAAATCAGGTTATTAGCAGGAGCTATTTTTTTCTCTCCTGTCAACAACCTGGTATTTTAATTCACTTTGGACTTCTCTATTTCTATTTGTAACCCTTCTCTGGGATGTTGGATGCTGGCAGAAAGGTTTGCTTCAAAGGGAAAATAAATGTTAGGCCACAGATTAAAAAATGCATACTTTTGTAATGATGACGGGGAAAATAAACCTTCCACCTTTGTCACTGAAGGATGACCATTAAGGTGATCTCAGAGTTAAACTTGAGAATCAGGAGGTTTTCCTTATAAACTGAGGAAAAACTAAGGATTCTTCCCCAGCCCATAGCATGGGAGAAGCATCAACTTTAGAATAGAGATTAAAGTCATTCCTTATTCAAACATATTTGAGTGGACTCATGAAGAAATGTGGAGATGGAGGAAGTTACTTGTTTAAGTTAACAGCAGAGTTAACAGCAGAGATGAGTTATAAACCTAGGCCTCTTGGCATTAGAGATTTAAAAAATTTTATGTCAAAAATTCTGTACAATATAATTTTTTAAAAATTCTCCATATTTCTGCCATCAACAATTAAGAGTGTAACATTTTGACATACTTTTTATTTCCTTTACATGTAGATCCCTTTTAATTCTGAGCCCCTCACCCTCTCCACAGATGTAATACTATTGCGATTTTATGTTTTATTTTTAGCTTTTTAAAACATACACTTTTACATTTTTATGTGCATCTGCAGAACTCTATAGTATTATTTGGTATGTGCTTTTAATGTTTAAAATGTGATCAGGTTTATAGCAATTTGCAGTTTGCTTTTTGAACTCAACAGTGTTTTTTTTGTTTGGTTGTTTTTTTTTTTTTGTATTTTTTGTTTTTAGATCTCTTTGCACGGATATGCATTGACCTAAATGTTTCTTTTGATTGCAGTACGGTTACCATGTACCCACATTTATTTCTTCATTTTTTGATTCACATTTGAATTGTTTATAATGTTTCCAATTACCAAGTAATAGTTTTATGAAAATACAGGTAAAGGTCTCAGTGCTTATTACTCCAATTATGTGACATTCTGGAAAAGGAAAAACTATAGCATTGATCAAAAGTTCCATTTGCCAGGGGGAGGCGTAAAGGGGTAGGCCTAAATAAATAACTGGGGAAGAAGTTGCTGGGTCAAAGAGTATGCACACTTTTTTGTTTTAATAGAAAGAGTCGGAACTTCTCCAGAGCGACTATACACATTTACATTCCTATTAGAAATGAACAGCAACTACTCTTTTAAAAAAGCCCTTGCAAACAATATTATCAGAGTATTTTGAAGTTCTTCAATTTGGCAAATAAAAAATCTCATTTGTGTTTTAATTTCACTGAGCTTGAGTATCTGAAGGTTTTTGATAATCTTTAAATTATTTTATTTATATCATTTGTCTTATTCATATCACTTGTGTCATGTTTTTATCTTTTTATTATTGCTTTGTAGGAATTCTGGATCTTGAAACTTGGTTGGGTATTAGGCATTGCAAATAACTCCTCCCATTCTATGACTTATTTTTTCCCTTTGTTTATAGGATATTTTATTACATGTATATTTCCCATTTTTAATGTAGTCAAATGTATCATTTTTTTCTTTATTATTTAGCACTGTACTCTCCACTTATCTGTGCTCAGCGGCCTAGAATCTAGAAAAAGCAATGGGTATAATGCAGTGATGTCAACAAGATGACGCCATAGAGGTTTCAGAGCTCATCTTATCACAGAAACATCTATTTGAACAATTATCCATGCACAAAATTACCTTCCCAAGAGCTAAAGAGTCTAGGTGAAAGATTGTAGTACCTGTGTGGAGCACAGAAATAAGAAAATACATATTTTAAGCATGTAGGAAGGATAGTTTCATATTACCCATGTCTTACTCCCCTCAAGCCCACACAGCACATCATGAAGAGAGATACCTTCTGTGTGGGGGAAGGACAGTGAAGTGAGCACTCCACTTTAGCATGAACCCTAGCACCAGGCCTACTCCAGTGAACCTTGGCACTATGCCAGTTTCCACAGACCTAGGCTCCAGGCCAGCACCTGTAACTCCAGGCTCCAAGTTGGCACCCACAACTATATGCATCAGATCAGTACCCAGAGACCCAGGCCACCATCTGGGAATCTATGACCCAGTCCTGCCCACCACCAAGTTGGCCCCTGAAATTTAGCTTCCAGGCCCACACTTAAGGATTCAGGCTCCAGGTCTGCTTCAGTACCAGGCCCACTCCCATGGATTCATGCTTAAGGCCCATCCTAGGTCCAAGGCATACCCTATCTACCAAGGTTTTAGGCTCATCCCCATGGACCTCGGCACCAGGCCTACCCGAGTAGACCAATGCATTAAGCTAGCTCCTACAGCCCTATGGTCTGCACTATGGACCTAGATTGCAGGACCACTCTTTCAGATCCAAGCCCCAATTCAGCCCCTGTGGACTCTGGCACTAGGCCTGTTTGCTGGCCCAGATACCAGGCCAGCCTGCCCAAGAACTCTAGCAATAAGCTTGCCCACACACCTCACAGGCAGCCTAACCAATATCTCTGTAAACACTGAAGCCAGAAGCCAGTCTTTATCGACTGGAAAAGGTGCTTACTTCTTCAGATGAGCAAATACCAATATGAATCCACAAGGATCACAAATAGTCAAGGAAGCACAATGGACCAATAACTGAGCCTAAGGAAATGGAGATCTACAAAGTGCATGACAAAGAATTCAAAATAATTATGTTAAAGAATATCTGTGAGCTACAAGAGAACACATAGACAACTGAATGAAAACAGAAAAATAATATATGAACAAAATAAAAATTCAACAAAGAGATAGTAACCAAAAAAAAAGAACCAAAAAGAAATTTTGGAGCTGAAGAACACAAATGAACTGAAAAACCCCATACATAGCTTCAACAGAAGACTCAAATATGCAGAAGAAAGAATTAGCAAGCTTGAGTATAGATCATTTGAAATTACCCATTCAGAGGAACAAAAAGAACATAGAATAAAAAATAGTGAAGAAAGCCTACAGGACTTATGGGACATCATGCAGTGTAACATATAAATATCATAGGAGTCTCAGAAGGAGCAGAGAAAGAAGAAGGAATGAAAGCTTATTTAAATAAATAATGACAGAAAATTTTTCAAATCTGAAGAGGGAAATAAACATCCAGACCCATGATTCCCAAAGAACTCCAGGCAGGTTAAACATAAAAAGATCTTCTCCAAGATCATAATCAAATTCTCAAAAGTCAAGACAGAGGTTTTTGAAAGCAGTGAGACAAAATTGACTCATTATATACAAGGAAACCCCATTAAGACTATCAGTGGATTTCTCAGCAGAAACCTTGCAGGCCGAGAGAGTAGGATAATATTCAAAGTACTGAAAGAAACAAAACAAAACAAAAATAAACAAACAAAAAACCCTGCTAACCATGGATACTGTACCTAGTAAAGCTGTTTTTCAGAAATGAAGGAAAAATAAAGATGTTTCCCCCAACCAGATAAATAAAGCTGAGGGAGTTCGTCACTGTTAGACCTGCTTTATAAGAAATGCTAATGAGGGTACATCAAGTTAAATTTAAAGGACATTAACAACATAACCTATAAAAGTATAAAACTCCTGTAAAGGTAAGAATATTGTCCAATTCAAATACCATAATACTGTAATGTTGATGCATAAATCATTTTAGCTTTAGTACAAAAGATAAAATCCAAAGAATTAAAAATCAATATAGTGGCCAGGCATGGTGGCTCATGCCTATAATCCCAGCACTTTGGGAGGCCAAGGTGGGTGGGTCACTTGAGGCCAGGAATTTGAGACCAGCCTGGCCAACATGGTGAAACACTGTCTCTACTAAAAATACAAAAATTGGCCAGACACAGTGGCTCACACCTGTAATCCCAGCACTTTGGGAGACCAAGGCAGGCAGACCACCTGAGGGGTCAGGAGTTAAAGACCAGCCTAGCCAACATGGCGAAACCCTGTCTCTACTAAAAATGCAAAAAATTAGCTGGGCATGGTGGTGGGTGCCTGTAATGCCAGCTACTCAGGAGGCTGTGGCAGGAGAATCACTTGAACCCAGTGAGCAGAGGTTCCAGTGAGCTGAGACTGCACCATTGCACTCCAGCTTGGGCAACAAGAGCGCAACTCCATCTAAAAAAAAAAAATTAGCCAGACGTAGTGGTGTGTGCCTGTACTCCCAGCTACTCAGGAGGTTGAGGCAGGAGAATAACTTGAACCCAGGAGGCGGAGGTTGCAGTGAGCCAAGGTCATGCCACTGCACTCCAGCCTGGGTGACAAAGTGAGACCCTGTCTTAAAAAAAAAAATCAATATAGCTACAATAATTTATTCATGGGTATACAATATACAAAGATATAAATTGTGACATCAATAACATAAAATGTAGAAGTTAGTGTAGAGTGTTTGCATGCAGTTGAAATTAAGTTGTTATCAACTTAAAATAGACTGCTGCAACTGTAAGATGTTTTATGTAAGCCTCATGGTAATCACAAATAAAAAAACTGTAGTAGATACACAGACAATAAAGAAAAAAAAATCCAAGCATATCACTCAAAAAAAATTGTCAAATCACAAAGAAAGAAAGGAAGAAAAAAGCAAAGAAACTGCAACTAAAAAATAGTCAATATAATTGCAAAAAGCAGTGATATTAAGTTCTTAAGTATTAATAATTACCTTAAATGTAAATGAATAAAATTCTCCAATCAAAAGACATGGCATGGTTAAATGGATTAAAGAAATAAAATTTAATTATATGCTAAATAAAAGAGACTCCCTTTAGATTTAAGAAAACACATAGCCTAAAAGCAAAGAGATGCAAAAATATATTCTATGCACATGGTAACCAAAAGAAAGAAGAGGTGGCTATGCTTACATTAAAGTAGACTGTAAGTCAAAAACTGTCACAAGAGACAAAGTCATTAGATAATGACAAAGGGATCAATTTATCAAGAGGACATAAAGATTGTAAATATATATGCATCAATATTGGAGCACCACAATATATAAAGGAAGTATTTACAGAACTGAAGGAAAAAATAGATAGCAATACAATAATAGGAGGGGACTTTAATGCCCCACTTTCAACAATGAATAGACAGTCCAGAAAGAAAAAGAGTAAGAAAACAGTGGACTTGAACACTACAGACCAAATGGACCTAATACACGTAAACAATATTATTCACACAATAGCAGAATACACATTCCTTTCAAGTGCACATGGAACATTCGTCAGTATAGAGCAAAAATGTTACACCATAAAACATATCTTAATAAATTTAAAAAGATTGAGATCATATCAAATATATTTTCTGATGACAATGATATACAACTAGAAATCTGTAACAAGGAAAATTTGAAAATTCACAAATACTCCTGGACAACCAATGAGTCAAAGAAGCAACATACTCCTGAACAACCAATGGGTCAAAGAAGAAATCAAAAGGGAAATAAAAAAAAAAATCTTGGGACAAGAAAACATGGAAACACAACATACCAAAACTTATGAAATTATGTTAAGGCAAATAAGCCAGGCAAAGGAAGATAAATACTGTTTGTTCTCACTTACACATAGAAGCTTTAAAAAAATAATTTCATAAAAGTAGAGAGAATAGTGGTTACTAGACAATGGAAAAGGTAGGAGGGTTGGTTGGGGGGATAGGGAGAGGTTTGTTAATAGATACAAATTACAGCTAGATAGAAAAAATAAGTTCTAGTGTTCTATAGCACTGCAGGGTAACTATAGTTAACAATAATTTATGATATATTTTCAAATAAGTAGAAGAGAGGATTCTGAATGTTTTCAACAAAAATAAATAATAGGCCAGGTGCTGTGGCTCATGCCTGTAATCCCAGTACTTTGGGAAGCAGAAGCGAGTGGATCACTTGAGGTCAGAAGTTCGAAGCCAGCCTAGCCAACATGATGAAATGCTTTCTCTACCAAAAACACAAAAATTGGGCCAGGTGCGGTTCTCACACCTCTAATCCCAGCACTTTGGGAGGCTGAGGCGGGTGGATCACATGAGGTCAGGAGTTTGAGACCAGCCTGGCCAACATAGTAAAACCTTGCTTCTACTAAAAATACAAAAAATTAGCTGGGCATGGTGGCGAGCACCTGTAATCCCAGCTATTTGGGAGGCTGAGGCAAGAGAATGGCTTGAACCCGGGAGGCAGAGGTTGCAGTGAGCCGAAATGGCACCATTGCACTCCAGCCTGGGCAACAAGAGCGAAACTCCATCTCAAAAAAAAAAAAAAAATTAACCAGGAGTGGTGGGGCATGCCTGTGATTCCAGCTATTCGGGATGCTGAGGTAAAGGTATGAGAACTGCTTGAATCTGGGAAGTTGCAGTGAGCCAAGATTGCGCCACTGGACTCTAGCTTGGGTGACAAAGTGAGATTCTGTCTCAAAAACAAACAAACAAAAGAAATAATAAGTGTTTGAGATGATGGTTATGCTAGTTCCCTTGATTTGATCATTACCCATTTTATGCATGTATCAAGATATCACTCTGTACCCCATAAATATGTATAACGATTATGTATCAATTAAGACTAAAAATGATATTCAAACTAAAATAAAACTTATGAGATGTAGCAAAAGCATTTCTAAGTGGGAAGTTTATAGTGATAAACATCCACATTAAGAAAAAGCAATGATCTCAAATAAAAAGCTTAATGTTACGCCTCAAGTAACTTAAAAAGAAGAACAAACTAAGCTGGAGTTAGCAGAAGGAAGGAAATAATAAAGATCAGAATAGAAATAAATGAAGTTGAAACTAAGAAAGATACAGAAGATCAATGAAATTGGAGTTGGTTATTTGAAAAGATAAACAAGATTGACAAATCTTCAGCTAGACTAATCAAGAAAAAAAGAGAGAAGGCTCAAATAAATTAAATTATAAATAAAAAAGAAGAAACTACAACTGATATTCTTAGGATATACAAATAATCAAAAGAGACTGCTTTGTACAGTTACATATCAACAAATGGGATAACCTAGAATGAAGAGATAAATTCTTGCAAACATACAGCCTACCAAAATTGAATCATGAAAACATAGAAAATCTGAGCAGACCAATAACGAGCAAAGAGATTGAATCAGTATAATCAAAAATCTCCCTACAGGCTGGGTGTGGTGGCTCATGCCTGTAATCCTAGCATTTTGGGAGGCCAAGGCGGGTGAATCACTTGAGGTCAGGGGTTCGAAACCAGCCTGGCAAACATGATGAAACCCCATCTCTACTAAAAATATAAAACATTAGTGGGGCGTGGTGGCAGGCACCTGTAATCCCAGCTACTCAGGAGCCTGAGGCAGGAGAATCGCTTGAACCCAGGAGGTGAAGCTTGCAGCAAGCTGAGATCACACCACTGCACTCCAGCCTGGGCTATAGAGTAAGACTCTGTCTCAAAAAAAAAATCTCCCTACAAAGAAAAATCTAGGACTTGATGGCTTTACTGTAAATTCTACCAAACTTTTAAAAAACAAATAAATACCAATCCTTCTTAAACTCTTTCAAAAATTGTAGAGGAAGAAATACGTTCAAGTGCACTTTCGAAGGCTGGCATTTCCCTGATATCAAAGCCAGACAAGGACACTGCAAGAAAAGAAAATTATAGGCCAATATCCCTGAATAACATAGATGCAAAAATCCTCAACAAAGTATTGGCAAACCTAATTCAACACAGCACTACATAATCAAGTGGGATTTATCCCTGGGATAGAAGAATAGTCAGCATATGCAAATCAATCAATGTGATACACCACATTAAGAGAATAAAGAATAAAAATCATATAATCATCTCAATAGATGCAGAAGAAGCATTTGAACCTCCTTTCACAATAAAAACAGTCAACAAATTAGGTATATAAGGAATGTCTCAACATATAAAGGCCATATATGAAAAATCCACAGCTAACATTATATTCAATGGTAAAAAGCTGAAACTTTTTTCTCTATGATAAGAAACAAGACAAAGATGCCCATTCTCACCACTTCTATTCAATATAGTACTGAAAGTCCTAACCAGATCAATGAGGCAAAAAAAAGAAAGAAATAAAAGACATCCAAATCAGAAAGAAATATGTTAAATTGTCTCTGTTTGCAGATAAAAATCTTATATAGAGAAACTCTAAAGACTGCACCAACAAAAACCCTGTTAGAACTAATAAACAAGTTTAGTAAAGTTGCAAGATATAAAATTAATATACAAAAATCAATTGTTTCAATATATTAACAACAAACTACTTGAAAAAATTAAGGAAAACGTTCCATTTACAATACAATCAAAAATAAATAAAATACTTATGAATTAATAAAGGGAAAAAATCTGTATGCTGAAAACTATAAAAAATTGATGAAAGAAATTGAAGAAGAAACAAAAGGAAAGTGATCCAGTGTTGGTGGTTTGGAAAAATTAATATCGTTGAAATGTTCATGATACTCAAAGTATTCCATAAATTCAGTGCAATCCCCATCAAAATTCCAATGACATTTTTCACAGAAATAGAAAAAGGAATTCTAAAATTCATGTGGAACTACAAAAGATCCCAAATAATCAAAGCAATCTTGAGCAAGAAGAACAAAACTGGAGACATCACACTATCCAATTTCAAAACATACTACAAAGCCATAGGAATCAGAACAGTATGTTAATGACATAAAAACAGACATGTAGGCCAATAGAACAGAATAGAGAACCCAGAAATAAATCCACACATTTACAATCAATTGATCTTTGATAAAGCTGCCAAGAATACACAATGGGGAACAAACAGTCTCTTCAATAAATGGTGCTGGGAGAACTGGCTATCCACAAGCAGGATAATGAAATTAGACCCTTAGCTTACGTCATTTATAAAAATCTATTAAAAATGGATTAAGGGCTTAAATATGTGACCTGAAACTGTAAAATTATTACAAAGAAAAACATAGGTAAAAAGCTCCATGACATTGGTCTGGGCAATGATTATTTTGGATATGTTCCAAAAGCACAGGCAATAAAAGAAAATATAAACAAATAGGATTACATTAAACTAAAAAGCTTCTGCACAGCAAAAGAAACAATTAACATAGTGAGCAGACAACCTGTGAAATTAGAGAAAATATTTATAAACCATACAGCTGATAAAGAGTTAATATCCAAAATATAAAAGGAGCTCAATATTAATACCAAATATCAAAACAATACTCAATGCCAAAAATAATGACCCACTTAAAAAATGGGAATGAACCTTAATAGACATTTCTTTAAAAAAGATATATGAATGGCCAACAGGTATATGAAAAAATGTTCAACATTACTAATTATCAGGAAAATGTAAATAAATACCACAATGAGATATGACCTCACACTTGTTAGAATGACTATGATAAAAAAGACAACAGATAAGTGTTGGCAAGAATGAGAATAAAAGGGAACACTTATACACTATTGTGTGAATGAGATTTGATACAACCGTTGTGACAAAAAGTATAGAAGTTTCTGAAAAGGTTAAAAATAGAACTACCATATGACCCAGCAATCCTACTTCTGCATATATATCCAAAGGGAATAAAATCAGTATCTCGAAGAGATATCTGCTTTCCCATGTTTATTACAGTGTTATTCACAGTAGACAAGATATGGATTTAACTTAAGTGTACACCGATACACACACGGATAAAGAAAATATGAGATATATATGTATTTATATGTGTATATGTGTGTGTTTGTGTATATATATATATATGTGGCGTATGTGTGTATATATATATATAGTATAATACTATTCAGCTTTCAAAAGAAAGAAATCCTACTATTTACAACAACATGAATGAACCTAGAGGATACTATGCTAAATGAAATAAACTAGTCACCGAAAGACAAAAACTACATGATCCCACTTATACATGGAATCTAAAAAAGTTGAGCCAGAGGAGCACAGAGTAGAATGGTGGTTGGCAAGGGCTGGAGGGTGGGTAAAATGGAGAGATATTTGTCAAAAAGGCCAAAAATAATTTAAAAAAAAAGAAAAAGGGAAGGTATCCACCCATATGAATAGACTTTAAATAAACAAATGCACACATTTTAAAAAATAATTCATGAGTCAGAAAATAAATTATAATAATTAGAAAATATTTAGAACTAAATGGTTCTAAGTAAGCTACATGTCAAAATCTGTGAGATGTAGCTAAATTATAGAATAAATAAAACCCAAACATTAGTAATAAAAACTTTTCTGACAAGATAGAACAAGGAAAAAAATGAGAATGAGAAAGTATGAATGTAAAATGCCACAAATGAAAATGCAGACTAAACAATAAATCCAATAGAGATATAGGAAATTATTAAAAAATACAAACCCCACTATGTCTGTCTGCATGGCAAAACATTGGAACACTAGGTCAGTGGTTCTCAACCCTGCTACATTAGATGTATTGGAGGCTTTTAAAATTAGTGATTCCTAGACCTCTCCTAAATGAAATAAATGAGAATCTCTGAAGGCAGGTCATCAGTGCCAGTAGGGAGTTATAATGGGCAGCCAGGGTCAAGAATCACGCTGCTCTTAGTTGTTATGGGCTCATTAGACAAGCTCCTCCCCTGCTGAGATGTTAGCCCGTGGAAGTAACAGTCATGGAAAGGCCTCTTTCCACCCTCCAACAAGAGATGTGCAGCAGACTTCACAGAACTCTAAAATCTGTCATGTGTCCTCCCCTCATCTCCACTATGGTTCAATCCAATGTCACCATGATGCTTAAACAACAGGAGGCTTCTCTTCTATGGCCAAGGTTACACCCACACAAGTGAATATCTTTTGCCTGCCAGTGGTCCTAGAATTGTTTTCTCTTGAGTCAATAATATTTTATTTTATCTGTGTGATTCTAACCTCTTTTCAGAATCAGAATCGAGAAGACAAATAGTGCTTTCTTCAAAATAAGTTTAATGATAGTTGCTAAGACAGGCAAATTCCAAGGACCTTACAGACTAATTGAGTACAAGGGATTCACATGCACACAAATATTAAGTAAGACAGTCTTTGACTAAATCTGACTCTGAGTAGTGGAATCAGTCAAGGTTTGGGGGCAGAAAACAGAAACCATTCTAGCTATTTTAATTTGTGGGGTTTTGTTTTGTTTTGTTTTTTGCTTTTTGTTATAGAGACAGGATCTCACTATGTTACCCAGGCTGGTCTCGAACTCCTGGGCTGAAGTGATCCTACCCTCCTCAGCTTCCCAAAGTGCCGGGATTACAGATGTGAGCCACTACCCCCAACCCCATTCTAGCTATTTTAAAGAGAGAAATTTAATAAAGGAAATTGAGTGTTTACAAAATCAATGGAAGGGCTACAGGAGTAGGCTCCAGGTGGGCCTCCAAAGATGATTCTAGAGTGACAATGCCAAAGTGATCCACTGAGAGAACTGTTCTGTCTGCTGTGTCATTCAGCAAGAAGAAAAATCAGGAAATTATTGGGCCAGTTGCCATACCCATAGAGCAGCAATTGTAGGGCATAAGCCTTGGCCAGGAGTGTTGGCTCCAAAGCCACGCTGTGGCATCTAGTTCCATTCCAGAAGAAAATGGATGCTTCCCTGCCATACCTTTCCCTCACTTCCAAATTCTAGTCTTGCATAAGTGCATTCTGCTGCTGGAAAACTTAGCTTCAAGATAGTCTGGGACATGCAGTTGTTAGTTCTCCAGGCCTCTGAAATACAGGAAGATACACGGGAAGGAGGCTGAGCCAGACAAGCTCCCTTAGGGGTGTCAGATAAAGAAGAGAACATGTGAACTAAAACACTTCATCAGCCTTTACACCTTCCTCTCTTGCTTCCCCTCAGGAGAGATCATGCACCAAACGGCTCATCAAGGCCTGTTGATTTTTACTGTATAAAAATATTTCACATGTGTCTCCTCTTTTCATTTTTTTCTGCCAGCACTTTAGATCAAGTCTTCATCGTATTTCAACCTGGGCCACTTCAGGTGCCTTCTGACAAGTTTTTCTGTTTCCAGTTTTGTTACCTCTAAACCATTTCTTATAGTATTTCTACATGAATCTTTAAAAATATAGTCCCTTTATTAATATACTCATCTAACTGTATTGTAATTTCATAATGGTATAAAAATCATCTTCATAGTCCCTAATGCTATTTTATCATCTCTTGGCATATAGTAGATACTCAAAATTGTTGTTAGGTGAATGAATGGATGAATTAATGAATGAACAGTAACAGCATTTCCCCAGAGTGCTATGTAGAGGCAAAGTGAGTTAAGGTGTTACATGAGCAAATTATCTTTATTTTAATAGGTATATTATTATAGCAAATATATTGAAAGGTATAACTGGCCTATTAAGTCTATGATATTTTATTGTTTATGATCAAGTTAAATATACAGTATTTAAATTTAAAAGACTGAGTTCATGGGTAAAAAAAGGAAATGTGGGCTACAAATATAAAAATTCATGATAACACAATGTGAATAACCAACATAGGAAACAACTACCAGGGTCCCTCTTCTGCTAAAAGATGTTCTTTACCTTGAAGATAACATTCAAGCTCCTAAGTGAAACTTGTAAGTCCTCTCTTCTTACCTGATTCCAACTAGCTATCTTTTGCTATTCCCATTCCATTCCCCAAAACGTACAGCCCACACAGCCACATGAAGCCCCTTACCCCTCTCCACAGTGTCCCTTGAATAAAGCCTTTTGTCTCTGCAAATGCAATTCTCTGCCAGAAATGACTGCTCCCCAGTGCTTCTCTGTTGAACAGGAGAATTCCTAGTCACCCTTCAACACCCAAATCAAACGTCAACATTGCAACTGCAGTGAGCTAAAATAGAGATGTCATAGATGGGTACAAGCTGGTATCCCAGAGAGTCCCACGGTGTCAGGTAATATCTAAATAAGTTCACCAAGACCTGATGAAAGCTCTTCCCTCTTAGAGATCCCTGAACTCAATTTTTGTAGATCTAGTAGAGCTGATTGCATTCAGATAGAATGCCCAAAAGAACTCAACAGAATCGAATGCTAACCAGAATTAGAGATCATATCCATATATGTTATAATTAAGGTTATTTCCTTCTCAGTATCTTTAGTGCTGCTCATTATGAGGATGAAGCACTGGTAACTCCCTAAAAACTCTAAACTGCGTATCACAGCATGGGTTCCAACAGGCCCTGGCCCTTTCTGCACTGAACCAATGGCTCGAATACTCCACAAGTATCAGAGCTAAGAATCTGAATCGGCATTTCAGAGCTAGAATAACAGTAATTTTATTTTGTTATTTTTTTTCAGATTGTGCAGGATACTTAATTGTAGAAAAATGGTAGTATAAAAAAAATAAGAAGCAGAAAAAGAGATCACTCATAATCCCATTACCTACAGGCAGAAATATCTTAATGTTTTGGCACGTTTCCCCTCAGCCTTTTTGCCACTCCTCCCCACACCCTAACCTTATAGACTGTCCTTGTATTCTACTTTGCTCACTTACCATTACTCTTCCATGTTATTAAAAATTCTTTTCAAACATTAATTGCACTAATTAACCATACCTTAACCACCGGGTATTTTGACTGTTTCCAGGTTTTTTGTTGCACATAATGCTGTAATAAACATTTTTGTGCATAAATCCCTGTCTGCATTTTAGCTTCCTTCCATAGGACAGATACCTAGCTATGAAATCGTTGGTTCATAAGTTATGGCTATTTTAAGGCCAAACTAGGAATACTCCCGCCTCTGGACTTCTATTTCAGGGCTCTTTCCACTTCAGCAAATTATTACTCTCCTTTGTCAAAATCCATGTGAAAAAAAATCATGGGAAGTTTCCTTCCCTGGCCTGTCACAATATCCTCAGAAGCACACAGTTGAAGCCACAGACACTCTATAAAAGTCTCTTTAGAATTTCCCATAACGTACCTACTGAGACTCACATGTCCTGATTTGGAAAACACAGGTGTCCATGCTATACCTAGATTGTACCTGCCTCACCCCTTTGCATTAATACCTTGGTGAAACTGCTTATTTTTTCAGGTAAAATCCTGCAGGAAGCCTTGCAGTCAGGGCAGGGCTTGTGATGTTTTAATGTCTGTGAGAATATTTTCAGAACTTCATTCCCTGATTTCCACTGATCTCACTAGAAAGAGCTCACTGCTAATAGCCGGTTACCCTAAGAACCTGGGTCATAAGGTGATGTAAGCATGCAGCTGATACAGCACCAACTTTATGCAAATTACAACAAACACCTCCTCTGTCTGGACACAGGCTTGATGAGTGGACAGCACCTTTTGAGAAAAAGCAGTGCACACCTTTTTTACAAGAAGATGCAGCCCTGCAACACAGCATGCATTGGAGCTTTGCCGTCACCGGCTTCTCAGCTGGGCACCTCAGAGCTGGGGCAATCTACACAGGTAGATGGGAAACTTGACACTGTCTTCCCAGCCAGAGACTTTTCGTGGATTTTCAATATGAATCTACATTTAAGAACCTCCTCTCAATAGTCCATTGATGCAAGTGATGGTATGCTTCTCAGAGGGTATCTCTGAACAGCAAAGAACAACTGGTTAAGAAAGAAGGAAGTAAGTTGGCAAATGTAGAGAAATAAAGTTCTTCCCCCGTTTGTCTGCCAAAGAGAATTCTGCTGGGATTATGAGAGTAGGTTTATCAGTGCTTCCCCTCATTCCCCTGGGCTTTACATTATCGTACCTGACAGCCAACCACCAGCAGAATGCATCTCTTTGCCCGAGGGTTTTCCTTGGTGACTAAACTCTAGTACGCCCATGTGCTCATTGGGTCAGAAGTGCTGGAGAACTAATGCTCCTTCTCCAGCAGTCCTTAACTAATGAGTAATGAGGATTGTTGTAAAAGTAGCGCAGGAGGTTGGCCTCTCAGGTGGGATAACTCTGCAGCAGGTGTTCTACACGGGCTCCCAGAGTTCCCCAGCAGGAATAATTTCAGTTATCTACAGTGGTTATCTACTCGGTAACACACCTTTTATTAGCCTCTTCCTTTCCTTGTCTTACTTCCTCAGTCCTTTATTAGTGTTTCCTGGGATTACTTCCCAAATAAACTACTCGTTCTAAATTTTCATCCCAAAATCTGATGCAGATGAAATAGCCACTCTAAATCAGTGGATAGAAGAGACTTTAAATTAGAGAGGAGTGGGGAGGGGCCAAAGCATCTTGTTGGAAAAAGGGAGGACCAGGAGGAGGCCCATGTGTTAAAAACGTCTCACAATGTCTGATATTCTAAAGAAGGCTGAGATGAGTAGAGAATTTACCAGCTTTATACACTGAGGAATATTGTGCATTTTGATTAAATATTTGATTACTGCAAAATATTGTGCATTTTGATTACAAATCTTTCTAACATAATTCTATTGCAGGAGTTCTTGCAAGATATGTGCTGGGCAAAAATCACCAGCTGGTTTAGTGTAATGTATGTTTCCAGGTAAAAACTGTATCCTCCACAAAGCAGTAACTTCTTCATCTAAGCTCCTTGGAGACCAGCAACAGATGACACAGACAGGACAGGTAGATGGTATTCTTGTGATTTTAACAATGTTTAAAATTAGGATAAGCTCAACCAATAAATAAAGTTGGCGGTCTCCTGAAAGATCCAAGCCTTGCTGCCCTTGCAGTAGTAAAAATGCTGTGGACCCTGGGCCAATCCTCACAAATGGCAGAAATATACAAAAACGAAGACAGACCAGAATTCTGGAGCCAAAGGGGCATATACAGGCAGCAAGCAGGTAAGCAGAATTGGTGGCTGTGGCTGGTCAGATGCCCCTCCTGTCTCACTGGTCCCTGACCCTGTCTTCCACGTGTAAAGGCTGAGTCCTGAGGGCCAGGCCGATGTGCCATCCTTGCAATCAGCGAGCTCATTACCTTGGGAAATGGTTTCTTCTCCTTTCAGCTCCTTTACAGATTTCATTTGCATTTCCTCAGACCTGTTTTCATTTCCATCAGCCTGGGCTGGCAGTCGGTGTGGGCTGGGGCTGGAGCTGCCTCAGAGTCAAGTTCCCTCCGCTTGATGTTGCCTTTGGTTGGGCCTGTTTGGGCTTGCTTTGGCAGCACAATCCTGAGTGTCATTCAGGCAATTAAATAAGGTATTTTATTTTATTCAAGGGGGCTGTATCATGCCTATTTCAGGAGCTATTTGATGGGAACTGGGGCAAAAAAATGTCCCTTGAAAATGGCATCCCATCTGTAGCCCGATGTGAAAGGATCACAGAATTAGCTTTTCTTTAACACTATTATATTCTTTCAATAGGGTGTAAAGTTTTAGGAGATGAACTTTCATGCTCCATGTCACGGGAGCAGATTGGTTTTGCATGTGTGACAGAGCAGGCCCTGAGACTCCAGCCGTGGGGGGACGATGCAGAAACACAGAATTCTTAAGTGAGTCAAATGTCTTTCCAAGGCCTGTGTCTGCTGAAAAAGTTTTCCTGTCTTCCCTGTATTTGTTTTCCCTAACTTGTTCACTTTCTTTTCACACCAACCTGTGGAGTAACATTGAGCAACTGTTCCCTGTTCTTGTCTAGAAATTCACTTCTTCATTAAAATCCAGGTAGGACTGTAAGTCTGTGTATGTTGTGGGCCAACTCCATATGTGGGTCATTCTAAGGCATTTTGTCTTGCCTTGAGTTTCTTTAGAAATGATTCTTGTGTTGGCTCAGGCCCATTTACCGTGAGACTAAGGTCCCAGGCCTCCCTGTGCTTAATTTCACAGTGACCAATCTGTGAGTTCATGGTCCCAGCAACTACGAGGTCATGGTTAGAACACAAGAGGCATTTATATTTCTTCCTGGCTCCCCTTCAACTTTCATCTTTCCTGGGATACTAAATTAATTTTTAAACTACAACTGAAGGAGTTTTGATAGAGTTGGTAGTTGAGAACATGGAAAAAGCCAGTGTATAATATCTGGAATGGTTATTTGTTCAACCTTCTGAAAAGTGGAACATCAAACAATAATTTATTCATAAAACAAAACCATAAAATTTTCTTTCAAAACCAAATATCAGACAAAAAGCCAATCAAACAAAAAATTTCATCAGTATACAGGGTGAACAATATTAAACTATCATCTTAGTATCAAGAGTGACAAAGAGAAAATATTCTAACCAATCTTAAAAACAGAAATTCTGGTACTATTTGAAATCACTTCAGTTATCATGCATAAAAAAGTAGAAAGGGCTTGTTTTCTTTCTTTTCCAAAAAATTACATAGCATATCCTGTTATGGCTAACATTTTGTTGGCCTTTAAGTTCTAATGGATTCATATTTGCGTGAAGCAAACCTCTCAAACAAGCAATTCATGGTGAAACACAGTCTAGATATGAGTGTAGCCCTACTATTCTGCAAGCCTTTACTCTAGAGAGGAGCATTGTTGGAGAACCTCCGGGCACTCAGAATTCAGCAGGATAAATGGGGAAGTGAAAAGACCGCAGACAAGATCTAAAAAGATTTTTAAACATAGGAAAAGGCCAGAAAATGGCAAACTAAGACAATAATTTCTTTTTCCTTTATGCTTTTCTCTAGTTTTTCTTAGTGTAGCAAGAGTGTAATTGAATTATTGGACATTTCAATGCGTGCATCCAATTAACTCCACTACTTCACTGTCTCTAGTGGGTTGAAGCTCTCTGGGGACTGGTTTGTGTGTTCTAGTCACCTGCGAGTCCTTCCCTTCCCCTGATGCCTTGGATACACCACCAAAACTGACCACACTGATCACACTTAGGAACTGTCAATCCATCAATAAGAAATATTGTTGAGATTTCATTCAAGGTAAAGCATTGCTAGGGATAGAAAGACAATGTTACTGTGTTCTAAGGGATCACAATCAACTTGAGGAGATGAGACATCACCATTTGGAAAGTTAAATAAGAAAAAAATAATCATAATGAGTTACACAATAAAGTACCAGAGAGGGGTGGATAGAACATTCCCCCTCTCCACATCAGCCAAAGTGACCAACCATAGGAATCAATGTTGCAATGTCAAAGGTGTGAAAGCCAGATGGCCCACATCCTTCAGAAGGCCCGTCTTCGAGTCCAAATTTGCTGCTGCCCCATCACTTATTGGCAGCTAGCTAATTGTCTCTTCTGGGGTAGGTTTATTAATATTTTTGAGCTTGTGTTTCTTTAGGTACAGAATGAATTTATTTTACCCATCACCTAGAAATATTGAAAATTACTAAAATAATATATGTAAAATCCCTAGTATTAAGTATGACATATAATACATATTCAAGCAGTGTCATTCACTTTCTTCCATCTGTGCATATGTTGTCTTCCAAGCTTCAGGACCACAGAGACTTTACGTAGAATTAAAAGTCCTAAGAAACAACAGGCCAGAATCCAGCTACCAGAAATTTTGTAATTCCTCCCAGTCCTGAGATGGAAAATTCTGACTTTTAAAAAATCCACATTCCATCCAACTCTAAGTAAAACTAACCTTCACCGACTCCTACCTTACACTCACTATTTTCACACCTTTAGCTGAGTTCAGGCCAAGAAGTGCATGTGACCTGACAATTGAAGTAGGCACTATCCCTCGTATCTACCCCAATAGACCATAGGATAGAGCAGCTCTGGGAAATGTGCTGCTCCCAGTAAGAGGATGGTAATCTGCTCTTAGTTCTTGCCAGAGAAGTAGGCTCACTATAACACCTCCCTGGCCTGTCTCAGCCTCCAGCATTGGATTTGCCTGGATTTGCCTCCTGGACAATTCTAGCTTGACCTTTGCAAACTAGTACTGCCCACAGACCTATCCATGACCTTCTTCTATAGCCACCCTCTTCCCTGCATTCCAGTCAGCAGCCTTCCTTAGTTTTGACTCTCCTGTCTGACTATATTCCTCTCTGAAGATTTTCTGAGCTCCAACTGAACCCCAGCTAATGGACCACAGTCACCACCACCGACCGAAGTGCCATGGTGACAGCATTGTAATTGTATAGGCTGGAATGAGTCACCAGCCCTCCTTGATGATACCTCTATTTACTCCTGTCCATATATGAAAACAAACCACTGTCATAGGTTGAGTGCAGGGCATTGGAAATGATGGTACCCTACAGGCTGAATGGGGAAAAGAAGTCAGTAAGTAGCTGGTGAATCAGATGCACCACTTTTCTGTGTGGAAACTCCCCCAAACATTTCCCATGGCACTTGAGAGAAAAACCAAATTTCTTCCCATGGCCTGCATGACCTGCCTTAGCTGACCCCTCCAAACTGATCTAATACACTTTTTTCTACACTCCATTGGCTTCAGCCATGCTGCCCTTCTTTCTGCCCCTCTAACTGCTTTTGTCTCATTTGCAGATCAGGGCTTTCACTTCTTGCTTGCTCTCCCTGAAATTCGCTTCTCCTAGGCCCCCTCATAGTTGAGTTTTTCTTGTCACTCAAGTTTTGGCTCAAATGTCTTGCCTCTTCAAATGGCCAGAGAACTTTCCTGATCATTTTATTAAATGTTACCTACCTACCCTATCACTTTCTAAACCCTTAACCAGTTCTGTTTTCATCATAGCACTTATTCCTCTGATGTGATCTGATTTACAGCGATATACTTATTTCATATTTGTGTCCTCCACTAGAATGTCATGACAATGAAGGCTGGAACTTGTATGTATTATTTACTTTTGTGGTGCCAGGGACTGGACAAGTGAATGGCACATAGAGGGTCGCCAAAACATTATCTGGATAGACAATTCACAGTTTGAGAAGCACAGCTGGCCCCTTTAGGTACTGACTGACACTAAAGGGTGAATCAAACAACTAAAATAGCAGCAAAGATTTCAAATGAAGTGATGGAGAGTTAGACAGGCAAAGGTTATCCAACGAATTTTGTCCTTTGGCAACAAGATTTCAGCGCCTTGGATTACTCTTGGGGTCTTGAATGGACTATGCAGGGCAACAAGACTCTCACTATGAAATAAGGATGACAGTGGTCTCAGCCCACAGGAAGACTGGTATTTAGCAAGGGAGTCAATCAGAACAAAGATGAAAGAACCAAAGTTGAATCATGGAATAGACAGGGCTACCTAAAAGAGGAAAAGAAAGATTTGTCTTAGGCAAGACAACTAACCAACAACCAATGTTGGTTTCCAGATTTCCAGATTTGGTGGCAAGTGGCAGTGGTATGAGGGTGGGCAAATCTCATCAGTCTTAACTCAGAAAAGAGAGTGACTTAATTCTCAACTCTATCCAAAGGGGTTCTGGGTTAAAGTTGGGTATGAGGGATCAGGAAACCTTATGCTAATGAGAAGCTAGGGAGAACAGAGCCACACAGAGATAGGAGCTGACAGTTTCTCCCAGCAGCCAGCCTTTGCAAGAGTTAATTAGCTCCCTCACAGCTCTCAGAGGCAGCCGAAGATGAATAGTGTGCGCTGTGATTACTCTGCCTTTTAAACCATCCTGTGTCTCCACGTTACAGGCAACACTTTCAGGAGTAAGTAAATCATGCCCAGCATTCATCTCACACATACAGACAAATATGAAATCAACATTTCTCCATGGTAAACAAGATCCTGCTGTTCATCTGCTGCTGGTGGGCATCCAGAATGTCACTACTTTTCTCTAAGAGAATGAATGTCTCAGAAGAAGAACCTGTTTTCTGGGGACTCAGTTTAGAAATGGTTAGGGGCAACCATCTAAAACAGAAACAGACCATTGTGAAATTGGATCAGCTCTGCCAATTTTGCATAGTTGTAACTAGTTCAGGTGCAAGTCTCTCCATAACAGTACCTGCAGTGAATCTTTATTCAAGCTTTACTAGAACAGTTTTAACCTAATAGGCTTAAAATGATGACAAATATTGAAATAATAACCAGTGTTGGCTAGGGCACGAGTAAACAGGCATTCTCATGCACTTTGGTACCAAATTCAACCTGGTACAACAAACTTTCTAGAAAGTAGTTTGCTAGAATAATCCTCACAACAAAATGTCATCTCATTGATGTTTTAATTATGTTTCCTTGATAGCTAGTGAGGTTTAGCATGTTTTAACTGCTAAAACCTTTTATATAGTAGTCTATGAATTGCCTGATCTATCCTTGGATCATTTCCTATTGGAATATCCTTTTTATCTTACTGGTTTGTATGAGCCCTTAAAAGATTAAGAAAACTAAACCTTTGTTTGTAATATTTCTTGCAAAAAATTTTTATAGTTTGCCTTTTAATGTTGTTTATGGTATTCAGATGGATAAGTGAATCAAGGCTTGTTTTTGCCATTCACAAATTATAGGATTTTATATAGTCAAAGGCATTATTAATCTTTTCTTTTAAGCCATTGGGTCTGTACATTTTAAGTTCTTCACCATCACAGGATTACATAAATACTTATTTATATATTCTGGCATTGTAATAGTTTCTTTTTTTGGTTCAAAACATTGAGATATCCAAAATTTATTTTTGTAGCTGTTATGGGTACAAAGCTTGAATGTGTTTCTTTTTTAAAGGCCTGTACACTTGCTACCGGTCATATTTTATTGAATAATCCACTTAATAAATAGGTGATTATTTCCATAATATTTTAACTGCCACAATTAATGTATACCAAATTATTACACATACTTAGCTCAGTTTCTGGACTATTTTTTAGCTTTATAAATCTGACTACTTTGGTGTTACACCACAGTGATAATTTAATTTCAAATAGGAAAAGTCAATCTCGTTACTCATTTTTCTTAGTCTTTTCATGACTATTCTAACACAATTATTCTTCTAAATGAACTTTGGAGTCATTTGGTCAAGTTCCAAACAAAAATCTCATCAAATTTTAATTGGGATTGTATTAAATGTATAAATTAATTTGAGGAGAAATGACATCTTTAAAATATCGAAGCCTGTAATCTAGAGACTTGTAATGCCTCCTGATTTATTAACATCTTTTATGTCCCTAAGTCAAGTTTGTGATATTTCTAAGTTAGATAGTTATATTTCTTGTTAAGACTAGTTCTTATTATACTTTCATTGCTATTGTTAATGTGATTATATTTTCTTTATGTATTTTTTATTATTATTTTGCCTCCTCCCCCCTTTATATAATTCTAAGTAGCTATCTCTACTGTATAGAGAAGCTACTGATTTTTATATTAATTTGATTACTGGATACTTTAGTAAATTCCTTCATTAGTTTTATTGTTTTTCGAATGATTCTCCTGTTTTTTCTAGATAGACAATCTTAATCCTTACTAAACAATGTTAATTTTATCTCCTTCATAATACTTGTAGGACTTATTTTACTTAAATAATTGTTTTGACACATATGTCTAATATAGGAAACCTTTAGGAGCAGGAGAATTTTTGAAAAACTCATATTAAAGTGGTTCTAATAAAATGTAAAATCATTCCTTTTTTTTTTTTTTTTTTTTTTTTTTGAGACAGAGTCTTGCTCTGTCGCCCAGGCTGGAGTGCAGTGGCAAGATCTCCGCTCACTGCAAACTCCGCCTCCTGGGTTCGCGCCATTCTCCTGCCTCAGCTTCCGGAGTAGCTGGGACCACAGGCACCTGCCACCACGCTCGGCTAATTTTTTGTGTTTTTAGTAGAGACGGGGTTTCACCGTGTTAGCCAGGATGGTCTCGATCTCCTGACCTCGTGATCTGTCCGCCTCGACCTCCTAAAGTGTTGGGATTACAGGCGTGAGCCACCGTGCCCAGCCTAAATGATTGAATACTTAAAAATTGTGGTTCATATATGAAGTCAATAGACCAATAATCTCAGTTATGCTAGGACTACATTCTCTTCTTGATTGCATGGTTTTTTGTTTTGTTTTTTTCTGTTTTTGTTTTTGTATTGAGACAGTCTTGCTTATATCTCCCAGGCTGGAGTGCAGTGGCATGATCTCAGCTCACTGCAACCACTGCCTTCTAGGTTCAAGTGATTCTCCCACCTCAGCCTCCTGAGCAGCTGGGATTACAGGTGTGCGCCACCATGCCTGGCTAATTTTTGTATTTTTAGTAGAGATAAGGTTTTATCATGTTGGCCAGGCTTGTCTCAAACTCCTGACCTTAAGTGATCTGCTCGCCTTGGCCTCCTAAACTGCTGGGATTACAGGCATGAACCACCATGTCCGGCCTTGATTGCATGGTTTCTGACAAGAACTTTATGATCATTCTTACCTTGTTCTTCCATAGGTAAGGTAGGTTTTTTTCCACTCTGGTTTCTTATAAATATTTTTTTCTTGTCTTTGATTTTGTGTAGGTTGAATATAGTATATCCTGGTGTCAATTTTGGGGGATTTAGCCTGTTTGGTGTTCCCTGAGCTTTCTATATTTGTAGTTTTGTTTATTGATTAATTTTTGAAACTACCAAGTCATTACTTTAAGTATATCTTCTTTGATTTCTCTCTTTTTTTTTCTGGTATTCCATTTATGTGCATGTTACCCTTTTTGAAATTGTCTCACAGTTCTTGGATATTCTCTTCTTTTTCATTCTTTTTTCTCTTTGTACTTCAGTTTAAGAAGTTTCTATTGACATATCTTCAAGATCACTGGTTCTTTCAACAATGTCCAGTCTACTGATGAAATATGACAATGTATTGATGATCAAAGGCAGCATTCTTCATTTCCATTACAGTGTTTTTTATTTCTAGAAATTTTTAAAATTTTTCCTTAGAATTTTTATTTCTCTGCTTACATTACCCATCTGTTTTGTATGTTGTCTGCTTTTTCCATTATGGTCCTAATGCATTTATCATAGTTATTTTACATTTCCTGTCTGATAATTCCAACATCTGTGTTATATCTGAATCTGGTTGATGATGCTTGCTTTATCTCTTAGACTGTGATTTTTCTTGCTTTTTGGCTCGTTTTGTAATTTTTTTACTGAAAGTCAGGCATATTATATGTTAGAAGCTGAGGTAAATCGGCCTCAGTTTAAGCATTTGCACTAATCTGGCTAGGAATTAGGCTGTGTTTAATGTAGTTACTAGAGGCTTCAAATTTCTTTTATGTCCTTGTTTATGTCTCTCCCATTGTCTTTGGGTTTCCCTGTGAACACTTCCTCAATTGAGTCAGTTATGTACAACCCTTTCAGCTATAATCCGTTGTTATTACACTGGAACGTTATTGGAGTGCTCATACAGTTTAGGGGGAAGGGGAAGGTTTCTATAATTTATTGTTAAATCTCAGTATGTTGGTGGACCTGTGTTCCTAGCAGTGACCTTCGTAAGTGTTTCTTAGATTTTTCTCCCCACTTATGTGAGACAGGAAGCCTAGAAGTGGGAGAAATGCCTTTCCCCAGGTTTGATAAAAGGTAAATTCCTTCCCCCTGGAGAGGAGGACTTTGTTAAGGAGAATTCACTGTGTGTTTCACAGTGGTTACTCTTCCCTCCCTGTGCCAGAGCCAGGAGATCTTTTTGGTTCATCCTGAGAATCTTGTGGAGTTGCTGGAAGTTAAGACTCAGAAGCACATCAGGACCCCTAAGACTGTGACCCCCCAGGAGTTTCTCACTCTCTAGTTAGTTCACATTCACCTCCAGAAACTCATCAAAATTATCATTTTACTGTTTTTACCAGTTGTTGACTCCAGCAGCTTCTGCTTCAGGTAAGCTGATCTCAGCTTTGATTCTCTGGATTTACCTGTCTCTCCAAATTTTGAGGCAGCGGTTTCCCCTGCAACTTTATTCCCTGATTTATCTGAGAAAAGCTGTTGATTTTCAGTTTGTTCAACTTTTTTCTCATAAGGGTGGAGGGTACCATCTTCCAAGCTCTTTATACGTTAGAGCTAAAACCAAAGTCTCTATTCTGTTTTTTTAACTTCTTCTTGGTTCAACCTTATATCTCAATGTTTTGTGTCTAAATGTTTTTCCATGGAGATGTACAGGGTATTATTAGTTCTTTAAACCTCTTTTGTATATTTAGTTTTACCCCCTTTTCTCATGCCCACTGTTGCACATTTTTATTCTCTATCTTTTTTCCTCCTGATTTGCATTGCCAGAAGGATGTCAATATTACTGAATGAAAAAAAAATCTGTTAAGTTTGTCAACTCTGTTTTATCTCCTATTTATTTAATTTCTTATTTTCTATACCTTCAGCTTTTCTTAGGTTTTATTTGCTACTTATATGTTTTCTCTCCTTAAATTGCATGCGTAGCTTGTTTGATTTCTTCCACCATTATTTAACAATATACTAATAATACTCCTCTCTCTATTACCACTCTTCCTATTTTCATACCTTTGCTGTAGTTTTATTGTTTTTCAAATAGTTTGTAATTTCAGTTTTAACTAACTCTTTGACATAGAAGTTACATTGGAGAGGAGGTTTTTGTTTTCCATTTTCAAGTGAATTTAAGTTTTTCCTCTTTGCCTTTTATGTTAATGTCTACTTTTATTGCACTACATTGTTAGAATGTAGAATGTATGGTTTCAAATGTGAAGAATTTGTTCACTTTTTTTATGGCCTAGGATATAAATATTTTTGTGAAAATGTCATGAACTTTGGAAAGCAATGTGTTTTCTGTTTGTAGTGTATGCAATTCTCCATTTGATCATTTAAGGCAAATTTTCAACTAATTTTTCACTTGCTATTTGTGCCGTGAAAAATAAGATGTGCCTTTAAATCTGTCAATACAATTGTACTTTCATCAATTTCTCTTACAGCTTTTTAAAGTATTTTAATGTTTTGTTATTTAGTAGATTAGCATTAGTAATTATAACTTTATTTTAGGTAATCTTGTCTAATCAATATTAAGTAACATTCCACTTCCTTTGTGTGCTGTTCCATGAATTTTAATTTGAGTTCTAATAGTACTATAGGCATTTCTGCCTTTCTTTTTCTGGCATTTCCTTAATAAATCTGTACTCCTGTGTACCTTTCTAGATCAACTTAGTTTTAAAACATTTGCTATAAACAGTATGCAGATAACTTTATGTCTTGCATATATATGCTTTTTAAAAATGTTATATTAATTAGAAAAATATCTACTCTCTTTTATACTGATGATTACATGGTTTGTTCTTAAAACATATTAAACTTTAATTTCTCTGTTACAGTGAAACACATAAGCATTATCTATCTAGTCCCCTACCCCATCCTCACCCAGAAACCCTAGTAACTATGAGGAGAGGGATCGACACATAAGTAAAGAACTATTTGTTTAACCATTGAAACATACATGTTTTTTCTTGCTATTTCTCCTTTATACCACACGTTTGTGGCAGATTATGGGTTTTTTAATTTAGATGCTAAAATTGTAATCCATAATACATTATACTTCTACCCCTTTAAGAATTTTTTTAATTAGCATTAGGCTTTATATTTACCTTTTACAAATATTAAGATGCTAACATTTATATTTGAAACACTACCATCTTTATCATGCATTTCCTTCTTATTACATTTTTCCCATAAATAAGAGCTTCATTTTTCTTAATTTCTCAGACAGGCAGAGAATTGCTTGAGGTTTAGTTCTTTTAGTTTTTTTGTTTTTGTTTTTTTCGTAATAAAGACATGCAGTAATTTTACTTTCTAAGTCATTTTTCCAGCCCCTTTATATTGACAGTTTTTCCAGGTTCAGAAATTTTTTATCACAATAATTTCCTTTGAAAATTCTGTAGACATTGCTCCATTGTCTTCTGGCATTTAGAATTGCAGAACAAGAGACTGTTGCCAACTTAATTATTTTTATTTTTACATAAAAATTTTATTTTCCCCTTCTTAATTATTTAAAGAACTTCTCAATTAGATTTTTATTTTTTTCACCTTATGCATAATGATAATTTGGAAAGCCAAGTAGTTCTAGACTTGTAACTTAATATAAACCCTCTCCCATTTACTGCTCCACAAAGGCAACTACTTTCAAATTTTTTAGCTGATTTTGAAAAACGTACTTCTGTAACTCTAAATAGCAGGCTTATACTGCTATTTGAATTCTCAACACAATTTAACCAGTCCTTACTTTAGCTTCTTAACACCATCCACCCAGCCCCCATCAGTGTGGGAGCTACTGATTCCTGAGAGTTTGAGCTCTGTGAGGGGAATGTGTTCTTGGCTTTTCCTGCCGGCAGCTTAGAATCCTGCTTTTGTCAGTCAGCTGTGTCAGTTACACTTCATCTACTGCTCAGCTTCCCAGTTTTTTTTTTTTTTTTTTTTTTTTTTTTTGCCTACTGACGTTCTATTTTTCTTTGCCATTTTCAATTATTGTCTTTAAACATTTTTTTTTTTACTATCATTTTAGTGAGATTTTAAGGGGAAGTGAAACTAAAGGCATGTGTTCAATTGCCCATTTTTAGCCAGAAATTCTCAGATGTTTTTGATCCTTGAAATTCAAATATGTTACTAGGTATATCTAGGAGCATATTTTCTTTTATCAGCTTTACCTCGCTGCTCAATCAGGGATTTGGTTCTACGAATCTTAATTTTTCCTTTGTACAGGGAAGTTTGTTTATATTTTGTATTATTCTTCCATATGCTTCATTTCATTTTCTGAAATTCTATTATAAATGGATTATATCTTCTGGATCTATTCTTCACTTTTATCATATTTTTATTCATCATTTTCATCTATACAAATTTCCTCTGAATTCTGGGATAATTTATCTAAGTCAACTATTCACTACTTCGTTATGTTTTCTGTAAATATTTCATAACCATATTTTTTATCTAGAATTTTTTTCTGATCTCAGAAGTTCTTTTATTATTATTATTATTATTATTTTATTTTTTGAGACAGTCTTGCTCTGTCACCTAGGCTCGAGTACAGTGGTGCAGTCATATAGCTCACTGCGGCCTTGATATCCTGAGCATAAACAATCCTCCTGCCTCAGCCCCCTGAGTAACTGGGACCACACAGGCATTCACTACCAGGCCTGAGTAATTAAAAAAAATTTTTTTTTAGTAATGCATCTCACTTTGTTGCCCAGGCTGGTCTCAATTTCCTGGGCTCAAGTGATCCTCCTGCCCTGGCCTTTCAAAGTGCTGGGATTACAGGTGTAAGCCACTCCACCAGTCCAGATGTGCCTTTTTGATGGATGCATTGTCCTTTTAAACCTTAATAAGAGCATGGATTATAACATTTTCAAATTCCTTCTTTGTTAACAAAAATGTATCTATGTAATAGGGAAATATTAATTCTAATTCTTAGGAACAATCTCCTTATATTTGGACCCGTAAATTTTTATATGCATTTGATATTTCTTTAATTTATTAATTTTTGAAGAATTGAGGTGTATTTGGGAAGAGTACACTATCTGGAAGTCACTTGGAATGAGTAAAATGCACAGAATCTTGGGGCACTACATTATAGCTGAGCGCAAAGCCATGATGGGGGAACAGGATGGAAGAATAAAAGTGGCCAAAATTATACTACACCTTTCAGCAGAAAACCACTCTAGCCTAGCCCCAGACCTGGCTGCTCTTGAACATGGCTGGTCATTATGGTCTACTTATTTGAACCCCTTCCCTCCTTCATGGCTTAGCTCTAGGTCCTGTCCTTTGGCATGTTCTCTAAAAGTTTGACTCTTTCCAGGATTAATGCAAATTCTCAGTTTTTCTGTTAGTTTTTACAAGACAACTGCTATAGTTTGAATGTGTCTCAAAATTCTGATGTTGACAATGCGATGGGATTAAGAGGTGGGGCATTTCAGAGGTCATTAGACCATGAAGGCTTCTCCCTTCTGAATGGGATTTAGGCCCTTACAGAAGAGGTTTTACAAAGCCAGTGTTAGGCTATTGCCCTTCCACCTTCCACCATGTGAGAACAAAATGTTTCTCCCCTCCAAAGAAGTCATCATCAGAGTGCCATTTTGGAAGTTGAGAGCTTCCCTCACCAGACACTGAAGCTGCCCACCCTTTTATCTTGGACTTCCCAGCCTCCTCAGCTGTGAGAAATACATTTCTATTCTTTATAAATTATCTTGTCTCAGGTATTTTTTTATACCAGCGTGAATAGACTATGACCACAACTCAAGGCAACAACTGTCTCCAATGTCATTACTGACACTTGCATTGCTATTAGTTCTAACAAATACTACAGCATTTTAATTAGCATATGTGTAGGCCAGTTCAATCTTCCAGTTTAATTCCAGAGAGAGAATATCTTGTCATCTGAAGTAGATGGTTGTTGACCTTCCTAAAAACAAAAATGTTAAATGTAAAAAAGGCTTATTAGTCTAAAGATTCTTTAATGAAAGTAATATTGAGACTTGTTGTTGTTTACTGTTGTTCAGAAACTCACCAACTTTGTGTCTCTCTCTGAAGATCACATAGCCCAAATCCACAAAGTCTTTTCTTAAACACTTGGGACTAGATGTATTCAGAATTACACTTTAAAAAAATTATCTTAGAACATTGATAAAGGACATGTAGTATGTGTTACATGATCAAATGCATAAAAATGTATGAGTGCTGACTAAATGGAATAAAGATGATCAGCCTCTCCCAGGTCATGTAATTGCTCAATATGTTCACCTTGCCCGCTGCCTAGACAGAGCCAATTTATTGAGACAGGAGAATTGCAACAGAGAAAAAGTAATTCACACAGAGCTGGCTGTGCAGGAGCCTGAGATTTTATTATTACTCAAATCAGTCTCTGTGAGCATTATGTGATAGGAGTTTTTAAGAACAATTTGGTAGGTTGGGGGCAGCCAGTGAGTCAGGAGTGCTGATTGGTCAGGTTGGAGATGAAATCATAGGGAGTCAAAGCTGTCTTGTGCTGAGTCAGTTCCTGGGTGAAGGCCACAAGATCAGATGAGCCAGTTTATCGATCTGGGTGGTGCCAGTTGATCCATCAAGTGCAGGGTCTGCTAAATATCTCAAGCAGTGATCTTAGACTTTACAATAGTGATGTTATTTCCCAGAGAAATTTGGGAAGGGTCAGAACCTTGTAGCCTCCAAGTGTATGACTCTTAAATCATAATTTCTAATCTTTTCAATAATCTGTTAGTCCTACAAAGGCAGTCTAGTCCCTAGGCAAGAAGTGGGTTTGCTTGGGAAAGGCCTTTGTTTTAAACTATAAACTAAGTTCCTCCCAAAGTTAGTTCAGCCTACACCCAGGAATACACAAGGACAGCTTAGAGGTTAGAAGCAAGATGGAGTTGGTTAGGTCAGATCTCTTTCACTGTTTCAGTTACAATTTTACAACGGTGGTTTCAGTCAGGTCAGGTTTTGCATCAAAGGAGCTATGAAAAAACTTGGTCAAGAGAATATGGGCCTTCCCTTACTTTGTTCAGTTTTTTTCCATTAGTTAAAATATGGTAACAAAATCTGACACAGGTGGTAGAAATTTCAGAAAGGAGATAGCAGAGTCTCTTAACAAAAAGTTGAGGTTAAAATTATATTTCCTAAAAGATAATATAGGAGAAAATAGAGATGATGTTGGACTTAGTGATGACTTTTTAGATACAATACCAAAGACAGGATCAATGAAAATAACACATAAGCTGAACTTTATAAAAGTAAAACCTTCTGGTTTGTAAAAGATACTGTCGAGGGGATGAGAAGACAAGCCACAAACTGGAAGAAAATATTTGGAATAAACATATCTGATAAAGGAGTGCTATCCAAAATATATAGAAGAACTCTTAAAACTCAACAATAAAAAAATCAACAACCCGATTAAAAACTGGGCCAAAGACCTCAGTAGATCCCTCACCAACAAAGATGCCCAGATGGCAAATAAGCATGTGAAAACATGCTCCATGTCATATATTATTAGGTAAATGAAATTAGAACAACAATGAAATACTGCTACACACCAAGGAGAATGGCCATAATCCAGAACACTGACAACATCAAACGCTGGCAGGAATGTGGAGCAACAAGAACTCTAATTTATTGTTGCTGGGATTGCATAACTGTACAGCCACTTTGAAAAATAATTAGGCAGTTTCTTATAAAACAAAACATATTTTGACCATATGATCCAGCAATTGCTGTCCTTGGTAGTTAGCCAAAAAGGGAAAAATTTATATTCTACATAAAATCCATACATGCATGTTTAGAGTAGCTTTATTCATAATTGCCAAAACTTGGAAGTAACCAAGCTGTCCTTCAGTAGGTGAATAGATGAACTGTAGTATACCTAGATGATGGACTATTATTCAGTATTAAAAAGAAATAAGCTATAAAACTACGCAAAGACACGGAGGAAATTGAAATGCGTATTAGTAAGTGAAAAAAGTCAATCTGAAAAGACTATATATTGTGTGAATCCAACTACAGGACATTCTGAAAAAGGCACAACTATAGAGACAGTAAAAAGATCAGTGGTTGCCAAGAGTTAGGAGGAAGGAAAAGATTAAGTAGGTGGATCACAGCATTTTTAGGGAAGTGAAACTATTTTGTATGATATTATAATGGTGAATACATATTATTATACATTTGCCAAAACCCGTCGAATGTCCAACAACAGAAGTGAACCTTAATGTCAACTGTGAACTCTGGATGACAGTGACGTGTCAATGTAGGTTCATCAATTGTAACAAATCTACCATTCTGGTGGGAGATGTTGGTAGTGGGGAGGATATGCATATGTGACAGCAGGAGGTATACAGGAACTACGAACTTTCTGCTCAATTTTGCTGTGAACTTAGAATTGCCCTAACAAAAATTAATCAAAAAACTCATATCTATAGATTAAGAAACATATATATATGTTTTTATATATATTATGTTTCCTAATATGTATCTATTAGAAAACATTGTCCTATTTGTTTGAATTGACTGTTTATTTCCAGAAACAGTTTGGAATGATATTGTCCATTATATTCCAAGGATATGGGACATCCTGATTGTGTTATTGGAAGGGCTTTGATCTTTTTGGATTAACAAATGTGTTACTAAATAAGATGGGTCATGGAGGAGGCTGCGGTTTGAGTCTGCAGAGACTTTTTACTGCTTTACCTTGTCTCTTCTTCAACACTTCCAAAATAATCCTCATTGTTAACAGTTCTAGCTGTTAGGCCTGCATGAAAGCTTGGTTCAATTTGCATTATAATTCATTGTCATCCCTGGGGAATGTTTTCTAACGATCCTCATTAAAGCTGTTACTTACAGGTCAGATGGTGGAGAAATGATTACACATATTTAAGAACCCCAAATGCAGATTGTCAAATTATCCCTGTAGCTGGAGGAGGAGGAAAGTTGGGAACAAAGGAAGAAAGGAGAGAAAGAGAGAGAGAGAGAAAGAGAAAGAAAGAAAGAAAGAAACAAACAAACAAAGAAAGAAACAAAGAAAGAAAAAGAAAGAAAGAAAGGGAGAGAGAAAGGAAAGAGAAGGAAGAAAGGGAGGGAGAGAAGAAGAGAGGGAGAATTCAAAATCTCATTTATTCCTTTCTACAAATAAGTAAACGGAGTCCTGGAAAGTTGAAGATTAAGTTCTGTGGTTTGGGTTGTGAGCCCAGGGACCAAGTCTTGAGCCTATAACTTGCTCTCTATCTCTACTCTCTCTTTACAGATATTTCCTTGTTTTCTTCTGAGAGGTTAGCAGAGGTAGGGCAATGGAGGGACTTTCTCTTGAGATGTCTCACTGACTCCTGTTCAAATAAAGTTTCAGGAAACAGAGGAGTGGCTTGGGGCTTCAGCTTGCATAAATGAGTTGTTTGAATCTCAGCTCTAACATTTCAATCATGTCACCTGACTGCAGGGATCCTCAATAGTTCCTACCATGTCCAATACTAACACCTCAGAATTAGGAGTCCTCAGGAACCATTCCTGCAGGAAGAGACAAGAAGGAGGACCTTGGCATTCATCTATGTCCTCTTGCAGTCCATCTTGGTCCAAGGGACAGCAAAAAACTCTGGCCATAGGGCTGGGCTGGGCATGTCCCACGGCTGTGTGGCTGTGTGCAACAACCAGTCTTTGCTCAGTTTTCTTATTCCTGTCCTGTGCTTGCTCCTGTCTCAAGTTCAAACCCCAGCCCCTGGACCTCTGGACACAGACCCTGCACACAGACCCTGGTTTGTGGTGTTTGGTCTCAGCTCTTCCCTGTAGGCTCTGCCTTAGAACATCGAACTCCTCCCTCTCAGGAAGTCCTTTGCACCTCAGTCCTGCCTATGGGAGCCAGAGGCAGAGCTGGCAAGGAGCAGAAAAGACAAGTGCTTCCTGGAGCACATTTTCCAAAGGCAGAATCTCAGAAGACCTCATGGTTGAGGAAAAGTGTTAAGAGGCCTGCCCCTCCCCTCACTGCACCCACCAGGATGGAAAGCCTGATGATGCTTCCCACCTGGAGCCTGGTGCTCCTGTGACCTGCCTCTGCCAGTGACAGGGAAATCCAGATCTTTTCCTCCAAGTCGCACCTGCTGTCAGAAGCGGGAGGGGAGGGCAGAGGACAGGACGCTCTTCCTTTTATGGCTACAAAACAGAGTCGGATGGCTTCCCCCTTCCCCTAGAGAGAGCACAACTCTAAGTGGCACCCTCACACCTGCCTGCATTTTAATGAATATTATCCCACCATCTATCAACAGCAAGTCAACATGCTTCACACCAGGAGAGAAAAACAATCCTCGCCTTGTCATCCCTCCCTCTCCGGGAGCAGCTGAGGGTCTCAACGCCCCCTGACTCTATGCCACCTCTTTTTCCCTGGGGGCTGTTGACAGGGTGCAGTGCAGCATGCCACGGAAATGGCTTTGGCATCAGAAGGTGGCAGAATGAGAACGTGGCAGAATGGCTTGGGATTGACCATGGGCAGGCACAGGCACTCTGTCACGACTGTCTCAGGACTTCCCAGTCCTCAGAGCAATGCTCTGTGATGGGTATTTCTATCCCCATCTTAACAGAAGGGCCACCGGGGGTTGGAGACATGCAGGGACTCCCTGAGGCCACACTGCTAACATGGGGCAAGGTTAGGCTTATGAATGCAGATCTGACCCATGGATCCCTCAGGGTCTTTCTGCCTTGCTTTCCGACAGCCTCTCCCTGAGGATGCTGCTCAGCCCACTGGACTTTAGATGTTGAGAGGTGACACATGCTGGCAGCCCTCCCAGCCCTCGCTCACTCTCGGTGCCTCCTCGGCCTGGGCGCCCATTCTGGCCACACTTGAGGAGCCCTTCAGCCCGCCACTGTGCTGTGGGGGCCCCCTCTCTGGGCTGGTTGAGGCCGGAGCCAGCTCCCTCAGCTTGCCGGGAGGTGTGGAGGGAGAAGTGTGGGCGGGAAGCCCAGCTGCGGGCGGTGCTTGTGGGCCAGCTAGAGTTCCGGATGGGCCTGGAGTTGGCAGGCCCCACACTCGGAGCAGAGTGGCCCCGGGCAGTGAGGGGCTTAGCACCGGGCCAGCAGCTACAGAGGGTGTGCCAGGTCCCCCAGCAGTACCAGCCCACCGGTGCTGCGCTCAATTTCTCGACAGGCCTTAGCTGCCTCCCCGCAAGGCAGGGGTGTGGACCTGCAACCCGCCATGCCTGAGCCTCCCTCCACCAACCCCCGCCCCCGCCTGGCTCCTGAGCGGCCTGAGCCCCCCAGACGAGTGCAACCCCCTGCTCCACGGTGCCCGGTCCCATTGACCTCCCAAGGGCTGATGAGTGCGGGTGCACGGCGCGGGACTGGCAGGCAGCTCCACCTGTGGCCCTGGTGCGGGATCCACTGGTTGAAGCCAGCTAGGCCCCTGAGTCTAGTGGGGAGTTGGAGAACCTTTATTTCTAGCTAAAGTATTGTAAACACACCAATCAGCATCCTGTGTCTAGCTCTGGGTTTGTGGATGCACCAACAGGCACTCTGTATCTAGCTAATTTGGTGGGGACTTGGAGAATCTTTAAAATGTCTAGCTAAGGGATTGTGAATACACCAATCAGCACTCTGTATCTAGCTCAAGGTTTGTAAATGCACCAATCAGCACTCTGTGTCCAGCTCAGGGTTTGTAAATACACCAATCGGCACTCTGTATCTAGCTAATCTAGTGGGGACATGGAGAACTTTTGTGTCTAGCTCAGGGATTGTAAGTGCACCAATCAGCACTCAGTCAAAAAAGGACCAATCAGCTCTCTGTAAAACAGACCAATTGGCTCTCTGTAAAATGGACCAATCAGCAGGATGTGGGTGGGGCCAGATAAGACAATAAAAGCAGGCTGCCCGAGCAAGCAGCAGCAACCCGTTTGGGTGCACTTTCACAGTGTGGAGATTTTTGTTCTTTCTCCCTTTGCAGTAAATGTTACTGCTGGTCACTGTTTGGGTCCACACTGCCTTTATGAGCTGTAACGCTCACCACTAAGGTCTGCAGCTTCACTCCTGAAGCCAGCGAGACCACGAACCCACCGGGAGGAACGAACAACTCCAGACGCACCGCCTTAAGAGCTGTAACACTCACCGCGAAGGTCTGCAGCTTCACTCCTGAAGCCAGCGAGACCACGAACCCACCGGGAGGAACGAACAACTCCAGACGCACCGCCTTAAGAGCTGTTAACACTCACTGCGAAGGTCTGCAGCTTCACTCCTGAAGCCAGCGAGACCACGAACCCACCAGAAGGAAGAAACTCCGAACACATCCGAACATCAGAAGGAACAAACTCCGGACACGCCGCCTTTAAGAACTGTAACACTCACCGCGAGGGTCTGCGGCTTCATTCTTTAAGTCAGTGAGACCAAGAACCCACCAATTCCGGACACAATGTTATCCTACACCCAACTAATCTGTTTTTTGTTTTTTTGTTTTGTTTTGTTTTGTTTCGTTTTTTTGTAGGAGTTCTGTTGAATAGAAGCAGTTAAAGTGGCTT